>NW_010360739.1:4616-42357 GCF_000414095.1 Morus notabilis | reverse complement strand
TCTATTGAAGAGCTTCCAAGGACCTCTAAGATGAAGGATTTCGGTCTCCTTTTGATGTTTTCTTCAGTTTTCTGAGCTTTCATTCTCAAATGGCATATCTTTCCTTTTATACTACTCAGTTTCAGAGCTAGGGCTTCATACGCGCGTTGTAGCCTGCGTGAAAATGCGCTGTGGTGTACGTTTTTGGAAGAGGATCCCGCTGTTGCGGGCTGGGGCGTGCTGCAGCGCGCGGGGCTGCCATCTGGGCGTGCGGGGCTGCCATCGTGGGCGCGCACGCGGCTGCACGCTTGGATGTGGGGCGCGCACGGGTGCGCCCCTAGATGTGGGCGCGGGCGCGCAGCGGGCTCGGGCGTGGGCGCGCATCCCAGTCTGACTTCGCTTTCCTTTGCGCGATGTTGCCCGCTTTCTTGCATTCCAAAGCTTCCTCTTTTGTGCCTTAAAGTCCTCTTTCGCCTCCTCTTGGCATTGATTCACAAGTTGGGCAAATATTCTTCTTTTCTTCATGCAAAATTATCCAAGTTCGCATTTATTTATAATTCCTATAAAAAGCATACAAAAGACATTAAACTAACAAAAATGCTTGAAAACTTACAAATATTCATGCTTGAAAGTACTTGATTTGTTGGTAGAAATACCCGTCATCGGTTTGCCAAAGAAGGAGAAGAAAAAAAAATTTCCCAAAGTGAGAAAAACAAATTTTAATCAAAATCGGTGAAAAACCACTGTTGGTTCGTGTCACCGCAGCTTTCTCTTCATTTCTAAGTTAAAATTTTAATTTTTCTTCTCATTTTCTTTTGTAGCTACACGTCCATGAACAATAGAAACCATGGAAAAATTTTGTTAGGGATGATTTACTTATGGTTATTAAAGGGATCCAAAAACCTAATGACTTAAGGATAATTTTTTGGTTATTAGGTTATGTGTTTAGTATATTTGTTTATCGAAAATTCTTGCAAAAGTGGTGAACCTTAATGTCTATGCTATTGCTGAGGATAAAAAGAATGAGAAAGGTTGGGATATATGTTTGTGAGGTTGAAACAACGGATAAAACGAGCTATGGTTAGCTCGGGAAACACAAAAAATTAGGCGGAACTATGCAAAATTAAGTTTGAAAAATGTGAACCAACCTTGGTTATAATGAAGAATAAGATTAATGAGATGTGTAAAATAAGTTGATTAGGTGGTGAAGGATTTGGGGAAACCTAAAATGATAAAAATTCTCAGTTTTGGACCAAAATTGAAAACTAGGTTAATGACCCGAAAACTTGTACCGAATTTGTTTATGCTAGAGGACGAAGATAGAAGGTTAATTTTAAAAAGTGACCAACATTAAAGTTGTAAGAAATTTCATTCTAAAATAATAATTAAACCTATGTATATAGAATTAATTTAACAATTAATTCACCAGATAAATTACTCATGAATTAATCTCTGATCTCAGATTAACCTTGAACCTTTTATGGAATAGCTCTGAATAGCTATCGTCCATGACTCATTACATGAGTGTATCATCCCCATAGGATATCCATATAATCCACTTAAGGTCAAGTTTTGTTTTACCTTCCCAATTACATTTATCTTATGTTCCATTACCATTCCATCAGAAAATCTACTATTCTTACCAATATAAAAAGTAAACCATTAGACAACGCAAAGTAGTCGAATGGCCGAGAAGTCATATTTTTTCAATCTCCAAATAATACCAAAAGAGAATATCATTAACTCTTTATAAGTGCTATGGATGAATAATAAATCTACGCACACAAGAATCATTACCCTAACGTACCGATAAGTGTATCTTTACATAATGTTAGAATGTCCCCCTTTGGTAAATCAAATGATACAAGTTAAGCCTACGGGTTTATTATTCAACTCAGGATTAAGATGATCACATATAATTCGTCAAAAGTGAATTGTTTTATTCAAATGGAATTATCAATTAAAACAATTCAACTTTGATCCGATCCAATATAGATTCTACCATTAGGAACTATATCAATGTCTCTACCCATGGAGTCCTACGTCCGATGACCAAGACGAGCCGTCTCCATTAGGAAGTAGACAACATGACAATCTTAACATGAATAAAGCGCCCAACGGATCATATTCTTTAGACTATCATCTTTAGATTAATGTCTTCTGCATGTTCTTTTCATTACATGCATGATCTAAAGACTTAGAATGGCAGTTTCAAACTTCTAATTTGATTATCATACATTCAACTAATATAAGAGCCACACTGCTTCTTTTAAAGCATCAATGGCTACCATATACTTGGCTTTCATCATGGATTCAGTAGTGTAAGTTTGCTTGATAGTTCTCCAAATAGTAGAACTAAGTACAAGTTTGCTTGACAGTCCTCCAAATAGTAGAACTACCTCCCAGAGTAAAGACAGATGCCAAAGTTGATTTCCTTGAACCCAACAAGATTGAAAATCTGAATCTGTATATCTTAGAGGTGTTAGATCCTCCATGGAATATACCATCATATGATTCCTAGTCATCCTAAGGTACTTGAATATATGCTTGATTGCTACCTAATGGTTAGGTCCTGGATTCGATTGATATTGACTTACGATCCCGATCGCATGACAAATGTTTGGTCGTGTACAAAATATTGCATACATGAGGCTACCAACCGTCAAAGCATACGGTGCCTTTGCCATGTATTCACTTTCCTCAGATGTCTTGGGACATCGCATGACAAATGTTTGGTCGTGTACAAAATATTGCATACATGAGGCTTCCAACCGTCAAAGCATACGGTGCCTTTGCCATGTATTCACTTTCCTCAGATGTCTTGGGATAATTACTGTTTGAAAGAGTAATTTCAGACCTAGATGGTTGCCCATCATTCATGGAATTATGTATTGTAAACTTCTCGAGAGTTTTGTCAATGTATGAGGGCAAGGAGATAGCTATCATTTTGTTCTTTCAGCCTTTGAAGATTCAAATACCTATAACATAATTAGCTTATCCTAAGTCCTTCATGTCAAATTATTTGGTAAGCCAAACTTTGACTGATGGCAATACTCCAATATCATTCCCAATAAGTAGAATGTCATCAATATATAACAGTAGAAAAAATACTTTTTCGTCTTTAATATGCTTATAAACACAAGGTTCATCCATATTCTGTTGGAATCCATAAGTCTTGACCACCTGGTCAAATATTTTAATCCCAAAATGGGAAGTTTGCTTTAATTCATAAATGGATTTTAACAACTTGCAAACCTTACCCTCATGTAGCTTAGCCTCAAAGCCCTCCATATCCTCTTTGTAAGTATAAGGATCCTTGTCGTGTTGCAATGACTTTGCCAAAAGGTTTCCCCATTGGTCATGAATCTCTTAGGTTCACGTCTAATCCTCTCACCATGTCGAAGCTCCCTAGGTTGTTGTTGGGTTTCCATTTTAACTAGGGTTGGTTTAGTTTTCTAAAGGAAATGTCAGTGCGATCAACTTGCTCGACATCTCTTTGAGCACCACTCTGCTGCGTGGTTTAAAGTCATTCATGTAACTTTCCTCAAGGAATGTTGCATTCGCTGATACCACGACTTTATTTTCCTTAGGGTTATAGAAATAACCCTCTTTCGTCCCTCTTGGATATCCCACAAAAATGCACGCTTCTAAACGTGCTTCCAACTTGTTCACTTCTATGTCCAGGACATGTACAGGACATCCCCCATATGTGGATATAGTTCAAGGATGTCTTCCTGCTCATCCACAACTCATGAGGAGTCTTAAGAACTGACTTTGTTTGCACATTATTTAGCAGATAACATGCAGTTTGTAACGTATGTCCCTAGAAAGATATATGCAATGTCGAATAACTCATCATGTTCCATATCCAACAAAGTCCTCTTTCTTCTCTCAGCTGCCCCATTCTATTGTGGAGTGCCCGATGTAGTTAAAGTGGATAAGATGCCATTCTCTAATAATTATCAAATGAACTCATCAGAGAGGTATTCTCCACCTTGAACGGATCGAAGTTGATTTCCTCAAATCCAAACAAGATTGAAATTCTGAATTTGTATATCCTAGAGGTTTCAGATCCTCCCCAAATATACAAGCATATGATTCTTAGTCCTCCTAAGGTACTTGAATATTTACTTGACCGGTACCCAATGGCTATGTCCTGGATGAGACTGAAATCGACTTACGATCCCAACCGCATGACAAATTTTTGGTCATGTGTAAAGCATTGCATACATGAGGATGCCAACCACCAAAGCATAAGGTACCTTTGCCATATGTTCTATTTCCTCAGATGTCTTGGGACAATCACTGTTTGAAAGAGTAACTCTGGACCTAGATGGTTGCCCACCTTTTTTAGAATTTTGCATCGTAAACTTCTCAAGAATTTTGTCAATGTATAAAGCTGGGAGAGAGCCATCATTTTGTTCTTGGCTGCGCATACTGCACTCCCACACTATGTTAGGTGCGCGGGCGTGCCATTTTCTTTGTAGCTGCGCCACTGAGGTGCGCAACTACACCTCCTGCTATGCGAGAATAAGGTTTCAAGGACTTTTAGCCCTTGATTGATGTGGGGACCCTTGCATAAGATTAGATGCGGATTGTCTCCAATTTTGAGCATACTTAAGGAAAACAAACTCTAATTCCTAACTTGGAGAGGATGAAAGGCACAAAAATACCGAGAGAGAGGAGCTTGGAGTTAGAGATTCTTAAAGAATGCTTGGAAGAGATTTTTGAAGACTTGAAGACTTAAAGTTCATCACCACAAAGAGTTTTCTCTTCCTTCTCCCTTTTCTTTATAGTTTTTAGTTATAGTTTTTGTAATTGTAATTTTGGTTATGGATTCCTTTATGCTGAGCTAAATTATTATTCTAGGACTTGACGTTGATTTCTATTGTGGTGAAGCCGGGAGGCGATCGACATTTGATTTCCAATTTGAGGGCTAAACTTAATGAGTGTATGAGTAAACGACATATCGTTTATCGCTTGTGAGAGGTAACGAGGTTAGATTAGGTCTCTTGATTAATGAATTGAATGAAATTTGCTAGCATTGGATTAATAGGATGGACATAGGAACGATAGGGTGAAGTCAAGTCCCTAGTACATTTGTGCATAGAAGTTTCCATATTTTATCTTATTTTTGTATTTATATATGTTTAAGTTCTACTTTATTTCATTTAGTTCTGTTACCAAGATAAAGTTGAGTTACAATAATTGTGGTACTTGGCATCTATTTAATACCCAATCCCTATGGAGACAACACTCACTCATCCTATATTATCAAAACTTGACACCTTACGCTTGCATGATTTTATTGACCGGTCTCCCAGATCTAGTCAAGGGACTAGACCTTAGATTTGTGATTCTCACCTCTATAATCTCTAGCAACGCGATGCAGAAAAGTGAATTTGATTTTCCTCATTCTCTCCGTGTTGAGTCATCCGGGATTGTTATCGTCAATGATGTCGGAGGTCATAGATGGAGGACGACACTGAAGCCCTCACAAAGTTCTGTCGTAGATTGTGTTGATATCTCTGTCACAGATCAATGATTTTCTCCGTCATCAAGCTCTGTCATAAATTCGGTTAGAGATCTCGCAGAGCTCCGTCACAAATCCGGTCTAGGATCTCTGATTTGGACTTCGGGAGCTAGATGCATTATATGGCTTAGAGCTTTACAGTTTCGATCTGTTCTTCACAAACCAAATCATTTGTTCTAATGTGATGAGTAGTTATTTTATTCTGCTGGCCATGGTGAATTTGTGATCTGATTTTGTTTGAAAATTGAGTTTGTTGACAGAAATGTAATCTGGACTTTTTCCTTTCTCTTTCTTTTTTCCTATGAACTATTCTTTTTTTGCAAGGATGATTTGGATTTACCAGTCGCAGGTGTAAGCAACCAAGATTTGTAGGTAAATATCGTATTTATTTGTTTGTTGGTGTTGGTAAATACAATATTTAACAGTAAATCTAGGATTTACTAATATGTTTAGGATTTAATAGTGGTTGGTTTTCTTGATTTACTCATAAAAATGGTATTTATCGGTCACCGTTAAATAGGGTATTTAATGGTAAATATCATATTTACTAATAAATGAGGTATTTACAAGCCACTGATGCCGACAATTGGATTTTTTGATTTTCAGATAAATATAATATTTACGAGTAAATACAATATTTACTAGGAAATATGGTATTTACCAGTTGCCGATGTAGGTGGTCGGATGTTCGGATAAATATGGTATTTATGAGTAAATATGATATTCATTTGTCAATACAATATTTATCGGTACATAGAGTATTTACCAGTATATACAGTAAAACTTATATATACAATAAATACTGGTATATATGATACCGGTTGTGGGTCACCAGTGCCGGCCGCCGGTCACTAGAGCTGGCTGCTAGCTGCCGGAGTCAGCTGTCGGTCTCTGACCGCCTAAGCTGGACATGGTGGAGTTGACCAGAGTGGGGAAGGAGAGAGGTGGGAAGGAGTGGGTTTAAGGGTATTTTAAGGGTTTTAATAATGTTTGAAGTTTAGGATATTAAATTTTGCTATAAGCTTCATGTTTTTAAAAATAGTGCCATAAGATATTAATCATTCTATTAATTGTGCCATTTCACTCATTTTCTCTACATTTAAATATCACATTATTTATTTCGATGAACATCCTTTTCAGCTAGGCCTAAAGTGAATCGGAGAGAGCATATTCTAGGGCCCATTTTGTTGCCAAATTACTAAGACACTCCTTCGCGAGAATGGAAGGACTATAAATAAAGTCATCGGAACCATATTGGCAAAGTATAGTGGGAGGAGTAATTGAATAGTTTATGGAGAAGTGACTCAAATATGTGGATAAGGCTATTTAGAGGAACTAATGAGTTCTCATTTTATCCTTAATGTCTTGTACAATTACAAGGATGATGTGGAGACTCATGGACCTATAATGCTAAACTCCAATAAAATTAATAATTGATCAAACTCTTTAATTACTTAATTAATTCTATTGATTCCAAAGTCACTCCACTATAAACTTGGAATTGCACTTTTGATATTACATACATAACCACCACATATAGAACGATCCTCCATAAATAATTCAAAATTAGATCTAGATTAAATCTCTTACGCCTGTTTGTTTCTATTTTTGAAAATATTTTCATGTTTTCTGAGGATAAAAAATTGAAACCAACAGAAAGAAAGTGTTTGGTTCAACACTTTACCAAAATTGAAAACAAAAATATTTTTGTATTTTTGACAAAAACTATCACATTTCTGAACACGAATTAAACTCGTTTTCATTTTCTCCATTTACATTTTCTCTCTTCTTCTTTTTTTGCCTTTCACCGGCCTCGGCGTAGTACTCTTCTGCACTCTTCTCCATTCTCTTCTCGCCCGATCTGCTCCGTTCTCTTCTCGCCCGATCTGCTCCGTTCTTTTCTTGCCCGATCTGCTCCGTTCTCTTCTTGCCAGATTTGTTCCATTCTCTTCTCACCTGATCTGCTTCGTTTGCTTCTCTCCTGATTTTCTCCGCTTTCTTTTCACCCGATCTGCTCCGATCTTCTCCGGTCTTCTCTGGTCTCTCTTCTTCGATCTGGTTTTTGGTTAGAGTTTGGGGAGATCTTTGATTCTTTGCGCTACTTGTATTCCCCCAAAGCAACCGACTCTGCTCTGCTCCAACTCCCCCAAATCAACCGAGGTATGCCTCTCATCTGGTTATTGTCACTTTAGGTTGGTATTTTTTCTCATTTGCTGATGATTTGTTGAGTATTACCGGTTGGATGGTTTTTAGAGGTTAAGGTGGTATGCCGAGACATCTATTTAGGTTAGAGTATTGCTAAAGGTTTTTAGTGGTGTTTAGAGGTTCTGATTTGCTGATGTTTAGGTTGTTTGCCGGTTGGGTGTTTTTTTTCCTTTTGCTGATATGTGTGTTATGGGGTTTATATGTGTGATGTGTTTATATGAGTATTGCCGGTTGGGTGGGTATTGTTATCACTGATGGTTGGGTGAAAGAGTGGCCATTGTATGCGGTTGATGTTTAAATTGTAGTATTGCTGGATGAAACTTTGCTGATGTTTAGGTTCAAGGCCGGTTGGGTGTTTTTATTCCTTTTGCTAATATGTGTGTGTTCTGGGCTTTATATTATATCAACTACACTAATTTGAGCATAAGGCCAGTGAAACGCCTTGCGTTGAGATAGTTACAGACATACCAGATCAAATGTCAACAAATTCTTTTAGCATCAACATTATGCCTTAAACTTGACAAACACAAACCAGAAAGTGAACGTATTATTAAACTCTACAAAGCAAGCATTTGCATGTCTTATGAATGTAGTTTCAAGCCAAAGATATGACTATGATTTCTCTGTGCTAGTTCATTAGAAAAATGTTTTAGAGACTTTATTTATTTTTATGTTATATCTTTCCTCCTATGATTTCAGAGAAAACAGTTAGCTAAGAGATTTGGTTGAGAATATATCTAAAAATATGTGTCGATGTGTGTATATGAGTAGTGTCAGTTCGGTGGTTATTGTTATCACTTATGGTTAGGTGAAACAGTGGCCATTGTATGCCGGTTGATGTTTAGGTTTAGGTATTCCAAATAAAACTTTGCTGATGTTTAGGTTTAAGGCCAGTTGGGTTGTTTTTTCCTTTTTGCTGATATGTGTGTGTTTATTTTGCTGCTGGTTGGTATGTGATATCACTGATATACTTAGAAAATGAAAAATGACTTGGTGATGTATGAATCAGTGTATGACTTGATTTTAAGATTTTTTCGTTTTACAAGTGAATTAGGGATTTGTTTTGATGTATGAATAGTTATCAATGTACGGCTGCTGTGAAACTGGAAATATGCAAAAGAAGAAGTAATTAGACAGTTGATATTCAAATGGTAGGGCAAAAATTACTGCTTATCTATAGCACGAGATTTCTTTTAATGCTGAATGGAACCGTTCTTTTAGATGTGGGATAAGGATGATAATACAAAATGGCCAGTTGTAATTTAGGATTTTTATGTAGAACTGATATATGAGGAGGCAAAGAATGGTCTGCGTACTTCCACTTTGGACAAAAAAATGTGGATGAAAATTGATAATGAAATAGTATGTAAAGTAGAATAGGCTTAGACGTAGTACAAGATAGTTTTTGGCATTGATTGAAACAACAGGGTTTGGTTGGGATTCTGAGGCTAACACTGTGACGGTTGAAAAAGAAGTGTGGGATTCGTATGTGGCAGTAAGTTTTTATCATAACCATCTTATTTGATAAGAAAGAGTTAAATTGGTATTTTTGGATTGCACACGAGTATTTATTACTATTTTCTTTGTAATGTCAGAAGCATCCTGAGGCTAAGAAATTCAAGAAAGGGGGGTTTACACAACTTTGCCTAACTTTCAGAGATTTTTGTTGGGACTATTACTACTGGACAGGGGTCAATGAATGCACATACAGTCGTCAATGTTTTGAATGCGGCGAAAAGGGCTGCCACACAACCAGAAGAGGAAGTGGAGGGTACAAGGGACTCGGATGAAGTCCAGGATGCAGAAGTCAATAGAAGCAGATGGTCTCAGGGTCCTATGACTTGATCAAAGAAGAAGGGCAAGAAGAAGGCTACAGCTGACGATGCTATAGAGCCTTTGGCAAAGAGTGCTACCTTATGCAGTGAGACATCTGTTCAAAAAGTTGAATTGATTCAGCAATATTTAGCTGATAGGCAAGCCTATACTATGGCAACAACTGAGGCTCAAATAGAGGATCCTACAGGTATTAAAACCTGTATAGATTTGCTGAATGGGTATGATGAGTACTTAGACGGTGATGCGTATAATAAGGCAGCAAAGAAATTGGCTGTTGACATTTCCTTTAGGAGGATGTTTGTGAAAATGCTTCCTCATCGTCATCTTTCCAGGATTCAGAGGCTGTAATTTATTTAGGTTCTTTATTTGTGTTGTTTTCTTTATTTTTTTCTCTCAGACTGGTGTTTTTTTTAAGTATTGCTAAACATACTACTTGAACTACCTCTCAGACTTATGTTTGTTAGACTTTTATTTGTTTCTAGGCGGATTGAGTTAAATTGGAGTTCTTTGTTTGATTAATTAATGCTATATGGATGTTTGATTAGTTAATGCTATATGGATGTTTGATTAGTTCTAGTCATGTTTCTTTTTTTAGGTTAATATGGATTTCGATGCCACAAATAGTGAGGATGAAGTCACAATTGTTGACTTTCTTCACTCATCAGATGATGATGAAGAGCCACAAATTTTTGTCCAATTGCTGATGTCACTTACAAACAGACCAACTAGGAAACCTCGTCTTAATTCTACGCTAATAGGACGAGAATATGTTTTAGAACAATTGTATGGACATCCTGAAAATCTGTTTGAAATTTGTCATATGCACCGAGACACGTTCTAAGCAATTGTTCACTTAATTCAAGACCGCAACCTACTGCTTTCTTCAAGTATATCAACAAAAGAATAACTAATGATGTTTCTAAGAACGATTGCTCACTCAGGCTGTAATAGAGAGATCAAGATAGATTTTCTCATTATGGAGAGACAGTACATTGGCATTTTGCTAATGTGCTTACCGCTTTGTCTACGTTAGCACCTGAAGTTATAAAACCACCAAATATGAACATCATCCCTCCAAAGATTTGATACAACCCTAAGTACTAGCTATGGTTTAAGGTACAATCTGACTATGCTCATAAACTAATAATATGACAAATAATTTAAAATTAATCCTAACGATGAGCCTTATGTATTTTAATAAGATTGTATTGCTGCAATAGATGGTACACACACATTGGTTGTCCCAGCTGCACATCAACAGACAGTCTATAGAGGAAGAAGACATTCGTGTACTCAAAATGTAATGACGGCATGTAGTTTCGATATGCTATTTACTTACATCAATACCGGATGGGAAGGATCAGCTACTGATTCAAGAGTGTTAACTGAGACTATGAGAGATCCAGAGAACCAATCCTTGGTGCCACCCAACCCAAAATATTACGTTGTGGATTCCGGATACAGCAACATGCGAGGCTTTTTGGTACCATTTCGTGGTGAGAGGTACCATATTTAACAATTTAGAAACGGTGGCTAGCCAACGGGACTGCAAGAGTTATTCAATTATTATCACTCTTCACTACGTAATTACATAGAGAGGTGCTTTGGGGTCTTAAAAGCAAGGTTTAAAATTCTTAGGCTTGTGACCAATTATTGGATGCCAAGAGAATCGCTTATACCAATTGCTTGTTGTGTGATCCATAATTTAATTAAGATGCACGTGCGAGATGATCCTCTATTTCGACAATATGATGTCGATTTGCCCTTAGAAGATATCGAGGGACAACAACAGGGTATGGATGCACAAGAAGTAGAAACATCCGAAATGAGTGATCGGCGACAACGTAATCACACGGTTAAATTTAGGGATCATCTAGCTGATCAAATGTGGGGTTTGTATATATGGCAGTAATATAAGCTAAGATTATTCACTAAATAAACTTTTTTTCAACTAATCATTCACTAAGTTATCTTATTTTAAATTATTTACTATTTATTTGTAATGTAATTTAAATTATTATATTAATTATTAGTGTTTTTATTTGGGATTCAATTATTATTTATTTAATATATTATTATTTTAAATACTATTACATGTTTTCAAAAATTAAATTACCAAACACATTTTCAGTTTTTTTAAATCAATATCTGAATAAAACTACTAAACGCATTTTCAGAAATGATTCTAAAATGGAAATGAAAACATTTTTATTTCCATTTTCATACAGAAAATAAAATTATTTTAGAACGAGTTCCAAACGCACCCTTAGCCTATCTAATTACATCTTTATCCTTAAGAACCATTGATTCTAAGCCCATACTATGGCAACAGTTGAGGCTCAGAAAGAGGATCCTACTACAAGTATTGAAACTTGTATGGATTTACTGAATAGGTATGAGGAGTACTTAGACGACGATGCGTATAATAAGGCAGCAGAGAAATTAGTTGTTGACATTTCATTTAGGAGGATATTTGTGAAAATGTCTACTCATCGTCATCTTTCATGGATTCGAAGCTTGTAATTTATTGGGTTCTTTATTTATGTTGTTTTCTTTTTTTTTTTCCTCCCAGACTTATGTTTTTTTTTTTTAAATATTGTTGAACATACTGCCTGAACTACCTCTCGGACTTGTGTTTTTTAAACTTTGTTATTTGTTTCTAAGCAGAATGAGTTAAATTGGAGTTCTTTATTTGATTAATTAATGCTATATGGATGTTTGATTAGTTAATGTTATATGGATGTTTGTTTAGTTCTAGTCATGTTTCTTTTTTTAGGTTAATATGTATTTTGATGCTACAAATAGTGAGGATGATGCCACAATTGTTGACTTTCTTCACTCATCAGATGATGATGAAGAGCCACAAATTTGTGTCCAATTGCTGATGTCGCTTACAAACAGACCAACTAGACAACCTCGTCGTAATTCTGCGTTAACTGGACAAGAATATGTTTTAGAACAATTGTATGGACATCCTGAAAATCTGTTCAAAATGTGTTGTATGCACCGAGACACATTCGAAGCAATTGTTCAATTAATTCATGACTGTAACCTATTGCCTTCTTCAAGTATATCAATAGAAGAATCACTAATGATGTTCTTAAGAATGATTGCTCACTCAGACCACAATAGAGAGATACAAAATAGATTTTTTCATTCTGGAAAGACAGTACACCGACATTTTGCTACTAATAATATGACAAATAATTTTAAATTGATCCTAACTCACGCCTTATGTATAGAAATGGTGGCCAACAAACAGGACTACAAGAGTTATTCAATTATTATCACTCTTCACTGCGTAATTGCATAGAGAGGTGCTTTGGGGTCTTGAAAGTAAGGTTTAAAATCGTAGGCTTATGATTGGATACCAAGACAATCGCTTATACCAATTGCTTGTTGTGTGATCCATAATTTAATTAAGATGCACGTGCGAGATGATCCTCTATTTCGACAA
The DNA here is from genome assembly GCF_000414095.1 of Morus notabilis. Classification (NCBI taxonomy): domain Eukaryota; kingdom Viridiplantae; phylum Streptophyta; class Magnoliopsida; order Rosales; family Moraceae; genus Morus; species Morus notabilis. The sequence continues at coordinate 29,347 of NW_010360739.1, read as the reverse complement.
TATGATGTCGATTTGCCCTTAGAAGATATCGAGGGACAACAACAGGGTATGGATGCACAAGAAGTAGAAACATCCGAAATGAGTGATCGGCGACAACGTAATCACACGGTTAAATTTAGGGATCATCTAGCTGATCAAATGTGGGGTTTGTATATATGGCAGTAATATAAGCTAAGATTATTCACTAAATAAACTTTTTTTCAACTAATCATTCACTAAGTTATCTTATTTTAAATTATTTACTATTTATTTGTAATGTAATTTAAATTATTATATTAATTATTAGTGTTTTTATTTGGGATTCAATTATTATTTATTTAATATATTATTATTTTAAATACTATTACATGTTTTCAAAAATTAAATTACCAAACACATTTTCAGTTTTTTTAAATCAATATCTGAATAAAACTACTAAACGCATTTTCAGAAATGATTCTAAAATGGAAATGAAAACATTTTTATTTCCATTTTCATACAGAAAATAAAATTATTTTAGAACGAGTTCCAAACGCACCCTTAGCCTATCTAATTACATCTTTATCCTTAAGAACCATTGATTCTCCAATTAATAGTATATTTCATGAAAATAATTCATGAACCAAACTCGTTACATATTCAAGTACCAAATCAACCATCAAGTGAATTATTTATCTGCTTATTTTATTAAAAAATTATCCTTAAGAACCATTGATTCTCCAATTAATAGTATATTTCATGAAAACAATTCATGAACCAAACTCGTTACATATTCAAGTACCAAATCAACCATCAAGTGAATTATTTATCTGCTTATTTTATTAAAAAGGAATATATTCCATATCGTAATATTAACATTCCCAGCTACCTACTTCATCATGTCTCTAAAATACCAGGAATAGCATTTAGTAATCTCGAAATCTGTTCTGAATTAGTCAAAAAACATGAATCCAAAATAGGAGTCTGCTAATAATTCAGGATTTAGATCATTTTATATATGACCATCGGTAGACTCAATTCGAATTTCTATACTTAACGGAAGTAATCAAAAATTCAAATCGTGTGTGTCCTAGCCCTACATAATCTCAGTATGTAAAATACACTCATTCTATGTCTCTCTATATCAACAATATGGATAAGCTCTTTCCATTCTTGATGTGAATGACATGTATTAATAATGTTTTAATTAAAGATTCTGAACTTTAATTAAATTCATTATGGACTTATTTCGATTATTATCTTCTAGTATATGACACTTATATACAATATTTAAGATCAGATAATTAATCATGAAATTTTCAATGATATTAAAGTATATAACAATACGTGCGCATATAATTATGAAATTTCTCTTTTGTTAAATATACTATAAAATTCTTTATTACATCTCCTACTTTAAGGACACCAATCCCAACATAAGTGATAACAAGTGAAGTTTCAAAGTTTTTTGGCACTTTTAGAAAAGTGCCTCAGAGGAGTATAAGTCGCTCCTGGAGCCAGATTTCATACTTTCCTAAAAACTTAAGAGCTTCGCACTTGTATTCTGGACTTCAGTGGAAACTGGAAGAAGTATCTTCATTTAGCCATGTTGGCCTACAACAATAATTATTAGGCTAGTATCGGCATGGCACTGTTTGAAGCTCTCTATGGTCGAACCTGTAGATCACTAGTTTGTTAGCATAAACCAAAAGATCGACTTACCACTGGACCAAATGTTATCCAAGAGAACAACGAGAAGATAGCTGTTATTCAGGAACAATTGCTAACAGCTCAGAGTCGTCAAAAGAGCTATGTTGATAGAAGGCGTAGACCTTTAGAATTCTAGGAAGGTGACTTTGTTCTATTGAAGGTTTCCCCGTGTAAAGGAGTTACTCGCTCTGGTGTAAAAGGGAAACTTGTGCTAAGATACATAGGACCTTTCCCGATCGTGCAACGAGTCGATATCGTGGCCTATCGTCTTGCATTACTGCTTGAGTTATCTCATGTGCATGACGCGTTCCATGTTTCTATGCTTCGTAAATGTCAACCCGATCCGGAGGCTATGGTACAATGGTACGATGTTCCAATCCGGCATGACACGACATACGAGGAAGCACCGGTACAGATTCTTGATCAGAAGATAAAAAGTTTGTGTCATCGTGAGATTCCATTAGTGAAAGTGTTGTGGCAACACTATGGTGTTGAGGAAGCAACATGGTAGGTAGAAGCAACGATGCAATAGCAATATTCATATATGTTGACATTTAGAGGTAAGCTCTAATTTCGAGGATGAAATTTCTTAAGGGGGGTAGAGCTGTAACACCTCGAAGAGTTAAAGAGGTTTAATTATGTTAATTATGATTTATTAGTGTGCCTAATTTAATCTTTCTTAATTAATTATGTTTATTAAATATTTTCAAAGAATTTCAATTTCTTTTAGTATTTATATTCCTACCTCAGAAATATGTGGAGACACATTTTCTGATCCATTCTTCTAAATATCTTTTAATGTTTATCATTTCATTTTTCCTTTATTTTTCTCTCTTTTCCTCTCTCAGCTCACTCTCTCTTCTCTCACTCTCTCCCTCATCTTTCTCTCTTTCACTCTCCCTCTCATTCATTCTTTCTCAGACCTCTCACTTTATTTTTCTCGTCCCTCTTTTTCTCTTCTCTCTCTCAAATTTGTCTCTAAAGGAGTTTTTGACTAAGATTAGAACAACAAGGAAACCTCAAGAAGTTTCCAACAATAAATGAAGGATTTGGGGTAAGATTTCTGAAAAATCTACTCTTGAACCTTGAATTTTTCTTTGGTGGAACTACTTTTCAGTTTGAGTTTGATTTTGATGGGTTTTGGTAGAAACAATGTTAGGAATTGGGTGTTTTGATTCTTTGAGCTTAACTTGTTGATTGGAAAATGGATTTGTTGATTCCCTTTGAGAATATCTCAAAATCAAACTCAAAGTTGCAGGTTTTGGCACTTTTTCTCGCGATTCGGCCTGCTAGACTCCCACCGGTCAACCGCACCGGTCAACTAGTCACCACACCACTAGTCACTAGTGGAAATCTACTTCTCTATCCCCGGTCGACCGGTGTGCACATGTTCCGACCCAAAAATGATTTAAAACCTCGTTTTGATCTCAAATTTCAATGGAGAACCCAAATTAGCTTCATTTGGGAACTCAAGTGAGTGGATTAGCCACATTAATCCTTGTTCTATCCTCTTTTTCTTTTGTGGGTGCCAATTCTCAAAGAATCATGATTTGAAATATGAAATTGTTTATGAACTTTAATTTTAAGTAAAGGCACACTAGTATGATACAATTATACATGATTGAGTTTGATTTGGTTGTGATGATGAAGTCTCAATGTTGGAACATTATTTTAATAGCAAAAATAGCGAAAAGGCAAGGATTGAGCTTCGAAGGAAGTCAGGCTAGGACGACAAGGAGCTAGTTGTAGAACTCTACCGGAGAGGTAGGATATTCTTGTCCATATCCTTGTTAGCCCATTTTAAAGTGTTTTGACCTATGTAAATGTTTTTAAAGATAAAACATGTTTGATAAAGAAAAGTAGTTTAAGACAATAGCATGATTATTGCTATTGACCTCATAATGAACTAATTTAAAGTTTTAATAGATACTTTCTTAAAGATAAGATAACTTGCGAACTGGTAAGCTCGCTGATGGCCTATAAATCATGACAAGGTGATAAGGCTTGTGCTTTTGGTTGTGTAAGCAACTTATAATATCTATAAATTACTTGCTAATGCCTGTAATCAAGAATTTAAGTTTATATTTTCCTTTCAGAAAAGGATGTTTGGTTCCGGCTGATGTGTTGGGACTGTGCATTTCTATTTATTTATAAAGTTTTCTAAAATATATCCTACTGGGCCTTCCGTTGATTTTTCTTTTGTTTTAATGTATTTAACCCCTCCCAGGCAACACTAGAAGCAGTGCTAAGTAGCTGAGTAAGTTGCTACCGCAAGAAATCTTTGTATAAGAGGTTCAAGTTAAGACATTGCAACCAATCCTGACTTGTTATAATGTAAGGCTTGTATATTCTCATATTGTAAACCTTAAACATTTCTAGACTGTGGTTGATGTTTGTAACTGTTTTTTTACATGTTCATGTATGTACAATATGGAATATCTGGTGGGGGAAACCCTGAATGATGCCAGAGGCTCAATTTGAATGTGTTTTATCAGAAAGTTGTGAAAATCCCCATCATTTTTTGGAAATCGATTTCATCTAAATGGGGGGCTTGTTTGGAAATTTCTTTAATGTTTTCCTTTTGAGATTGATTTTCATATTTTTAAATGCTTAATCACTCACTTAATCAGGTTTAACTTCTAAATGAGCCTCCACGTCATGAATTTGTTTTATGAATCACTGTCCATTAGAGAATCAATGGTACTTAAGGATAAAGATGTAATTAGAGAGGTTAACGGATTCCACCTAGTTCTAATTATGAATTATTTATGCATGATTGATCTATATGCAATGACTATATCAAATGAACACTTCACAGTTTAGAAGTAATTTATGTCTATAATTACGAGAGTGCAATTCCAAGTTTATAGTGGGGTAACTATTGAAATTAATAGAATTAATTCATTAATTAAACTGTTTAATTATTTATTAATTTTATTAGAGCTCAAAATTATAGGTCCATAAGTCCCCGCGTATTCTTTATAATTCTAAAAGACACTATGGGAAAAATGGGAATTTTAAAATTATGAAATTCTAAAATAAAACACTCAAGGATAATTAATTGAGAATTAATTATAAATTAAATAATGTGATTATTTAAGTTTAAGTTTAAGTTTGAATTTTGAAATACACATGTGAAGGTGTTCACATAGTGTGAATGCATAGCATAGTGTGAATCCCTTTGAGATTCAAATTGCTTGCTCCTCATCGTTATCCAATTAACTTATTTGATAAGTTGTTCCATTTGAAATTCAAATTGATTTAAGTTTGACATTGGAATTTGAATTTGAGTCAAAATTGGACTGTTGGATAAATGTAGAATCTTACATTAATCCCCTACAGATATGTGCCTACCATAGGGAGGGAATATCCCTGTGGTGGCCGGCCCTAATGGATAAGGGAGGGAGGATTTTGTTTCAAAATCAAATTTGAAGTGGGAGATAATTAACAAGCTTTATCTTCGAGATAAAGATAAAACTCCTTCTAGGAGTGTGATTGTTACTCTATAAATAAGAGATTGTAGAAAATTGTGAGACACAATTTTTGCTCTCAAAAAAGCTAAAAGAGCCGAATTTTATAGTGAGAAAGAGGAAAATTTTCTCCAAAAATTTCACGTTGTGCATGTGTTGGTGTTCGTGGAAATCTTGAGTGTTCTTGCTAATCCCGTTTCTTTTTAGGTGTGTCCACAGACAAGTCTTCGTAAAATCAGGGAATTGATGAGGATGATTCGGTTTTTCTAAACTAGCATTGGTGCAAGGAACGTTTGAGGTCAAAAAACACAAGTTATCATCATGATTGGTTGCTAGGTATAATTCATAATCCGGTTATTAGTAAATAAATTAATGTGATTAATTTATTTGTGCATAAATTAATATAATCTATAGAGTATCTCAAAGGTTTTATGAAAATTTTTATTATACACGATCCGCTACTCACACGCTTCCACATCCAAAATCGTTTCGGAAACCAACATGAGATAAATGCACGGAAGGTCGGTGACACATTTTCATATGACACAAAATTGCACAACGGATGTTTATTACAAGATCTAATACCCTTTCTGAGAGCAATAGAAATTGAAGAATTTGGTTTAGAAATACCTGAGATTTTATTTGACACATGATCTAATCCGCGGTTGGACTCTTAGCAGTGCCGCAAGTTGGACTTCTCTGTTCCTAGTCCATGGTTCTTCTTGAGAAAATCAACTTTTTGTACCGTTTCGCACACATCTATTTTTTCATGATCATGACAATGTAATGGCATTAAATAGTCTGTCCATTATTTTCATTATCCAATATATTTGTCTCATTTGAGTTTTCATTCAAAACAGTACCTATATCATCTGTTTCCTCATTTGTTTCGGGTATAAGTTCAAAAATTGCTGGGACAGTTTCAGTGTTTTCAAACACATCAGTAGTGAAATTCGAATCTTCATTGTTGCTCTCATATAGTAATTTTTATCTTCAAAAAGGGTTACATTCATGGATACAAAGAGTTGTTTTGAGAGTGGATCAAAGCACTTGTACCCATTTTGATTTGAAGGATAGCAAACAAAAATGCATTTTCTTGCTTTTGGATCTAGTTTCCCACGCTTATTATCATAGATATGCACAAATGTAATACGTCGAAATATTTTCAAATGGACATCAACGGAAAGTCTTGAATTAAGATAACGTTCTTTGAAAACATTTAAAGGAGTTTTAAATTTTAAAATCCTGATTGGCATCCTATTGATCAAGTAGGTAGCTGTAAGGACACCCTCCCCCCATAGATATTTTAGAACATTAGCTAAAAAAGGCTCGGGCAACTTCTAAGAGGTGTTTATTCTTCTTTTCAGCCACTTCATTTTTTTTAGGGGTATTATTACAAGAGTTTTGATGCACATTACCTTTTTTATCAAAAACAAATCTCCCAATAATGGAATTAAAATAGTCCTTTCCATTATTACTCCAAAAAATTTGAATTTTTGTTTGAAATTGTGTTTGAATCATGGTGTAAAATTTTTTAAAGACTTATTCTGCATTAGATTTTTCTTTTAGTAAAAACACCCAAGAAACCCTAGTGTGATCATCAATGAAGGTTATAAACTATCGTTTACCCGAAAGAGTTACAACTCTAGAACGACCTCAAAGATCACTATGAATCATAGTAGACAGTTTCGAGTTTTTATAGGGTTGTGGTGGAAAGGATGCACGGTGATGTTTTGCTAATTCACAAATTTCCCATTAAAATAAAGAAGGATTTTTATTGATAAATAACTTGGGAAACAAATATTTCAGATATTGAAAATTTGGATATCCTAATCTAAAATGCCATAACATGATTTCATTTTCACTAATAAATGAAATAGAATTGAAACAAGTCTACCGAGCTTGCCTTCCAAATTCAGATCCATCTTCAAAGAAGTAGAGTCCTCCAACTTATTTAGCACTGCCAATCATCTTTCCCGTGGTAAAATCCTGGAACTCACAATGTGAAAAATGGAAGTTAACTTGACAATTTTGATCATGAGTTAATTTACTGACAAATAAGAGATTACAAGACAGATTTGGGACCTGAAGGACATCATTGAGAGTAATATGAGGAGAAATAACAATGGTTCCTTTCCCAGCTATTGTTGAGAAAGAACCATCGGCTATTTTTATTTTCTGATTCCCTGCACATGGTTTATATGATGAAAATAATTGTGATAACCCGGTCATATGATCAGTTGCACCGGAATCGATTATCCAAGAACAATTTGGATTGACACTGATAAGAGCAGCTGTAAGGTAATTACTTTTTTTTCAAAGAACAAGAGGGGTTGGAATTTACTGGGAGTTGTGATTGAAACATTTTTGTACAGGTGGTCAATTTGTTCCTTTGTAAATGGAAGAGTTTCTGAGGAGAGTTACTGTTGCCCTGTTTTGTTGTTGCTGGCTTGGAATGCCCGATTGTCACCATTCTGCTTCTTTTTCCAGTTTGCAGGCTTTCCGTGAATTTTTCAACAGTTCTCACAGGTGTGCCATGATTTTTTACAGTGATCACACCATGGCTTCTGCCTTCCATTCTTCCTTTCGCCCTCTGGATCATATCCTTTTGTAACCAGTGCAGAACTTTCAGCATCAAGACTTGGCTGGATGTCATCTGTTGGTCTCATCATGACATGTCTACGTGCTTCTTCTCTGTGAACTTTAGAGAAAACCTCTCTAATTGATGGGAGAGGTGTTCTACTCATGATTCGGCCTCGGACTTTATCTAATTCTTTGTTTAAACCTGCAACAAATACAAACACAAGGTTTCTTTGAATTTTTTTTTCTTGTACTGAACACTGTCATTGGGACTTTCCCATTCTTCCTCTTCAATTTGGTTGAGTTCTCGCCATAGTGTCATCATCTCGTTCTAATAAACAGTCACTTCTCGATCTCCTTTCTGGGATTTTCACATCTTGACATTCAATTCAAACATCTGAGAATGGTTTTCCAGGTCTGGATATGTATCCCGAACTGCTTCCCAAACATCTTGGGCAGTAAGAAGAAACATGAAGGGTTTCCCAATCATCGGCTCCATAGAATTAATTAACCAGACAATTACCATGGAATTCTCAGATCTCCACTTCTTCTGCTTCACATCATCAGCAAGCTCTTTTATTTCTCCAGTCAGATAACCAAGCTTCCTTTTGCCATTGATCACAAGTTTGGCATATTGTGACCATTCTAAGTAATTCTTTGCATTCAATTTATGAAGAGAATGATCAGTAAGAGATGTAGTGGAATGACGCTGAGTATCTTCATCAAAACCCTCTGAGGAACTCGTGCTTTTGGTGGCACCAACTCAGTTTTTGTCATGGCTCTGATACCAATCTAAATTTTGTAGAGAGAACTGTTTTACTCTCTTATTCATTAACGCTTAAAACATTACAGATTAAATAGGCTGAAGATAGAATCTCAACCTTCCTAAAAAATAGGAACTACCCAAACAATGATAAGCCTGAATCCTAAAAGATCTCTAATAATCCTAATTTTTCTCTTTCATTCAAATACAAAAAATCCCAACTACCAAATCGTATCTTATCGAAAATTACTTATTCCATTGGTGGTTATTTTTGCATATAATAAGGTCAATGAGTAGCTAATCCAAGAAAGAAAAAAAAGGGGTCAATTTCTTGGTTGATAATGTAGATTTGTTAAGTTGAAGCCAAATGGGAGGGGGAAAAATAGAAGACTAATGAATTTTCAGCATATTTTTTTTTTTCAGATATTTAATATAAGAGAGAAAGAGAAAAATATGTCATGACTTGAGATAATTAAAATTAATAGGTGAATAATTTACATAAGTTAATAAATAGGCTAAATTATTATTTTCGTCTTTAACTTGTCTGGTTATGAACTATAATTTGATAAGTTTATCTATAACTTATCTGGTTATGAACCATAACTTAACAAATTATAACCTATTAATTTCTATAACTAAAAATTAACCTATATACTTTTTTTAAACTTTTCATATTGACCTATTTTCTACTATTTTTGTTAATATAATTGCAGAAAAATGAGGTAGCCAAGGTGATATGGGCTTTCGTAGTCTACAGGAATGGCAACAATCAATTGCAAAATTCCTATTTTTCCTATATAACTTAAATTGCCCTTTAGTAAGCCGAAAAGAAAAAGAAAAATGACTGGTGTAGGTAGCACAATCCAGCAACCTTATCTTCTACGCTTCTAAATTGTCCCCACCTCTGATTTTTCCCACCAAATATACAAGAAAAAAAAAGGTTAAAAAAGAAAAAAAACAAGAAAAAGGAAGAGTTCTTTTTGAAATGGCAACAGCCATTCTTTCAACTGCAATCACCTTCATTCCTTCAAGACTTTCCTCATCATCTTCATCGTCATCATTTTCTTCATCTCTATTGACAACACCAATATTAGTTTATCCCAACAAAGAGAATGGAAAGAGATTGTTGACTCTTTGCAAGGCAGCCAATGAACCATCACAACCCTCTTGGATTCTGACAAAGAGAAGTCTTTCTATCAGCTTACTGACCAGCTTTGTTTTCGGTTTGGCCGGTAATGGCGTCTCAAGTTCTAATGCGGCCATTCTAGAGGCTGATGATGATGAGGAGCTTTTGGAGAGGGTGAAAAGGGATAGGAAGAAGAGGATTGAGAGACAAGGAGTTATCAGCTCTTCCAACAAGGAAACAGGTTTTATTTTTTATTTTTTATTTTTTTCTCTATTCACAACTTCACTTCAAATGCAGAAATTGAATTGACCATTTATTGATTTATTTCAAATTCCAATTGTTACGTTTAAGATTTTCTTTATGTTTAATTGATCTAGCTCTAAGAATCCCAGTTGTTTCATTTATAAGTTCTCATTCTATTTTCATCAGTGGGAAGATACAAGCTCCACTGGTGAAGTCTGTTGATTTGATTTAACTTGAGTGTGTGATGGGAAATCTGGTCTGGAAGATTTGACAATGTATTTCTCATGGCTTACTTTTTTCTGGCTGATGAAACTCAAGAAATATGGAGTTGGATAATGAGTTAAATTAGGAGTGTGCAAACCATAAACCTTGGTCATAAAACTCTAATTAGCTTGGCTTCCTTGCCTTCATAAAAGCAAAAAAGTATTGTTTTGTGATCAGATCAGTTTCATTGAAACCGCGGATTTGAGTTCATGGCTCAACATTTCACACAATTCCGCTTAAATAGTGTAATTTGTGCTAGATGTGTGATGTATAAATCACTTTGCACAGGATATCTACAGGATCTGGTGTACAAGTTGAGCAAAGTAGGCCAAGCAATTGACAACAACGATCTCTCCACCGCAAGTTCGGTTCTCGGTGGCAGCACTGATTCAGATTGGGTTAAGAACGTCAACGTAGCTTTCACTAAGGTCATTGTGGCACATCGCATTAGCAAAATTCTTCTCCTCTTGACTATGTTTGGTATAGCTTTCTGAATGCTCATGTGGATCTATTCAACAGCTAAGCTCTAGTCCTGAAGCGAAGAGTCAGGTGGACACTTTCAATTCGTCGCTTGCCTCATTGATCTCGTCGGGTGAGTTACTTCAATTACAAGTTGTCGTACACTCAACATTCAGCATAATCTTCTTGAGAAGCTAAACTGGTAGTACATTATCTCTTTATAGTGAATGTACGGATTATTCTTCTTCATTTTTGCAGTTACTAAGAATGATGTTGAATCCTCCAAAACCGCATTTGTGGCATCTGCCAGTGCATTTGAGAAATGGACGAATTTAACCGGGCTTGTTGCGCAGCTTAAGGGACTTTGAACACTCGAGGACAAAGACTGCCAATTTTTCATTCCATTCTTTCTTATAAGAGCATAACTATAAAGTTTCAGTAATTCTCTGGATATAACAGGCTTTCTTTATAGTCTTGACAAGCCATAATAGTCTGAGGTCCAAAGTCTCATTAGGCTTTTATAACAACATTTTTTCCCCACCAATAATGCAAATTTTGATGTTATTATTCTTTCCTGGTGAATTGAATAAATTCAATTTTTTTTTTAATGCTCAACAACCGGTGAGAAATATCCAATCATGAGAAACTGTTGAGTTACAACTCTATAGATTATGAGAGCAAAAATGACTCAGATCCGCACATCACACTTAAACTGGTGGATTCAAAACCAAAGAGCAATAGCAAAGCAGCATTTGGCAATGTTTGTACTTGGTGTTTTATTCTGGCTTTGGAACATTATATTTACGAGAATTCTTTGGTAGTGTAAGGAGAAAAAATAATAATAATAACACGCAGAAATCTAAATCGTCTAGTTTTCATTAAATTTTGTTAAACTAATGATATTTTCAATCTCGTGTGATTCTATTGTGATCGGATAATTTAAAACTATATATTGTATTATTTTATGTTTATACTCTACTACACAACTGTCCTTATATTTCAGTCTTAATATCTAACTATACCCTAATATAAAGAGGAAGAATCAATACAATCAACTCCGGTAAACTTGAATTGAATCCTTATTATTACCAACTTAATACAGGACAGCCACATAATAGTACATCACCATTATTTTACACCATAATGTTACAAAGCTAACTGCAAGAAAGTTGTATCACCAGCACAACGGATGGTCACAAATATAAGTCTAACTATGATTGTACAGATGGATGGATGTCTCAATGAACAATCAGATAACTAACATTAAGACAGAGTACAGACATTTTTTGCCCCACAAAGTAAAATGGGTCAGAATGAGCAGAGAGACGTGGCCATCCGGCTAATCTACATTATTCTCACGGCTTAGCCTTATCGTCCTCGTTCATCGCTATTTGCTGCCATTTTGAGCTGCTTCTCCGACCTTAGTATGTTCCTCATTCCCTCCTGCTGCTTCTTTCCCTTTCGGTTGTCCTTTGGATCCGGTCCCATTTCTGTCAATTTTCTCCTTTTCTTCTACTTCATACTTCTTCTCATCAGCACTCGCTATATCTGTTTTGCCCTGCTCCCGGGGAACAACACCTTTCTCCCCCCCAACCTCTGGTTTCTCATTTGAAGTTTCCTTTTCGTTTTGGGTTATTCCAGAACCTACAACATCCTTCTCGGGGGATGCATCTTTCAAATTACCCTCTCCTGCTTCGGTAGTTTTCTTCTCAGCATCATTAGGCAACTGAGATTCTTTTCCAACCCCGGTTTCTCCAGCAGCAGTAGCTTCTGTTTTATTCTCATCTTGATTTTCTTTCACATCATCCTTTTTGGTCTCATCATGAGCACCATCCTTTTCAGTTTTTTGATCATCTTGCGTGTCGTCAACTTTTGTTTCCTGAGTTCCTTCAGGGGCAGGATCTTTATCTTTGTTATCCTGCTTTGAAGCTGATGTTTTTCTGCTCCGTTTCTTTGGGGGCTCACTTTCACGAGGGTGAGCTGCCTTGGTCTTCTCACTAATTCTTGCAGATCTCCTTGGGGTCTCACCGGTTCCCCAATCAAAATCCGATGCAGCAGGACCACCAGGATGTGCTTTCAGATACTGCTCCAACTGCTTCCTGTTGCTGATTTCTTCCCCTGTTGGAGCTGTGAATATAATCTCATTTTTCTTCGGCGTCCCACCTTGCTTTGGCAAAAACTGCAAATAAACAAAGACCATACATCAAGATATTCTCACTTAACCAGAAAAATTAACCATGAATGAGAGAAATGAGCATTACAGAAACTCATGGACAGTCATATAGCATGTCAAGTTCATAGATAGTATCAAGTTTTATATTTTGAGGACAAGGTATTATATAGAATGTCAAAGTCTGAGTCATAGCAATACGTTGAGTTTGAAACAGTTAAAGACTTAAAAGCATGCATTTTCCCTAATTCAATTATTTTATTATGACTGTTTAACAGTTCGATTTCCCTCCAATTCACGTCAGAGTCATAAGTAATTTTGTGCTTTAAATTAACAGAGAAACAAATCTAGCAATATAGAGGTCACAAATCTCTTGCAGACTACAAGAAATCTAAAGAAACATAGATCATTCCCGAATATATCCTTACGTTTATCTATTAGGAACATTTAGGATTTATTTAAGTTCATTGGATAATTATGTTATGATTTTCATATTATTTGGTTTTATTAAGCTATAAGTAGAGGTAGTGACTGTATTTCCCTCCTCTCTAATTCTTCTTCTTCCCAATATTTCTATTTCTCTTATTGTCTCTGTTTCTCTTTTCCTTCTTCTTCTTCTTCTCTCTCTCTCTCTCTAATCTATATAGGAAAATATCACTAGGACTAAGCTTATTACACATTTACTTATCATGAACGGAAAGAGAATAAGATAGGTGTTTCCTTTTTCTCCTGATTTAGACATTCACCGGCAACTTTAGGAGTTTAAGGGGCAACCCAATTGCAGATATGCCATGATCAGGCACAATTGGGCACGGGCAACCCAATTGCTCCACTCCCCCCTGCGCGACTTTATGCTATGAAATCACTCATATACCCCTTCACGATGTTTTTATCTAAATAATCATAAACTGATGGACAGATTATTACTCGAGCTATTTTGAGATGCATTTAGATTGTTTTCATTTCTTCATAAGTAATCATGGATCCTCTTTTTTATTTAGCCCAAAAAAAAAGCCATCCTCTTTCTTATTTTTCTCTTTTTCTATCCTTTCGGGAACTTTCCCCACACTCATTTCGTTCCTTATTCAATTAGTAAACGCAACATAAAATAATTGCGCAACATCAGAACACTTGAAAAACAAACAAAAAATTCAGTTCCAAACCAAATCTCTTATTCAGAAATTTGTGCAGCATCAAAGCAATAAACCAAACGAGCTAAGCAGATTTCTATAACGACAATTTCTTGAATCCCAAGTCAAAGAAAATTAAAAAATAATAAGAAAAATATAAAATATAAAACGACTAGAAATATAATTTTGAAGAGAACCACTGCGAAAGTGTGAACCGTTCAGCTGAACCCCAACAACCCCAGGATAGCTGAGAAAAATTAGAGCACAATAAGCAAAACAATGGCAAAAAAGACAAATTTTTTACATAATTTCCAGAACATACGAACAGCCAAAGGCCTAATTACCGATTAAACACAATTTAGGAAATACCCACTACCCTAGCTCAATATCCATACCAGAAATCAAATCCTGCCAATATAATCTCACAAATTGCAAAAAGGAAACAAACCCATATCAAATTCCCGCTCAAAAACCAGAATTGGAGGCAAAACAGGCATAAAGGTCCAACAATTGAGATACCCCAGCACTAAATTGTAATAAAAAAAGCAAAAAAAAGAGTAGAGAGAGAGAGAGAGAGAGATAGAGAGAGAGAGAGAGAGAGAGAGAGAGGAAAACAAACCTTCTTTTTCCAACCAGGAGGAGCAGGGAGTTCCAAGGAGACAACTTCCTCATTTGCACTCTCCTTCTCCACTGAGCTCGCCATTCCCAATTCCACCTGCACAAACCAAACCAAAATTACTCCATAATAATACCTCTTTTTTTTTCAAATATAAAAGCCTTTTTATACAACAATAATATGACGAAAAAGAAAAAAGAAAAGAAAAGAGAAAAAAAGTAGTTGTTAACCTGTTTTTCTCTCTCCAGGAGCCTTTGGTTATGAATGAGAGAGAAAGCAAAAGACCCAGCGACTCACGTTGTTGAATAAGAGAATATGTGATGTGCTTCTTTCTATTTCTATTCTTCTCTTTCTTTCTAGCAGAAGAGCTTTGCGAGCGAGCTTCTATTTCAATTGTGTGCCCAGAAACGTGACGGTGGGCTGAGAGTGCGACACGTTTCAACCTCAATACGCGTTAACGGCTCTGATGCTGTTTGACTGTCTGTATAATTGGATTAGTTTTTTTTTTTTTTCCCCTTTTTTTCCTTTTTGTTTTTTGTTTTTTTTTGGTTGGAGGTGGTGCAAGTTTGAAGTTTCATGTGTTTCCTGTAACCTTGGCTTTCACAACGACTCGCATACAAATCACCCCAGCGATTTATCCCAAATAAATAAATAAAACAACTAAAAAATACAATAGGGAGCTCACTCATTTTTTGTCCTATTATTTTCAAATTTTAAAATTATATTTCTCATCTTGTTACTTGTTTAACGAAATAAATAAATTACAAACTGTTAGGTCAAATTTCATACCAAATCTTGCCATACACATTGTGAAAAAAGGGTAAAACTTTACACAACGAAATTTTAAAATTTTATTTGTCAAAACAAAGATGTAGGATATTGTTCATAATGTTATATATCATAAATACACAAAATCTAAATTACAACTCTAGGAGATGGGCAACTGTACTTCTAACAGAACTGCAACGATCAAGAACAGCGAGCAGAAGAGCTCAGCTATTTGTGAGCTTTTTTCCTCCTTCACACTCCGTTTGGTAAGAGTGAAAGAAAAGAGAATGAAAGAAAAGAGAATGAAAGAAAACACATAAAAGAAAGAAAACACATAAAAGAAAGAAGATATGAAGGAAAGAAAAGAAGTTTAATTTCCTTTATGTTTGTTTGGTATGATGGGAGGAAAGAAAATATTTAGTACGTTAAATGACTATTTTACCAATGATTTAATATTAATTTAGCTTTAAAATGTGGGTAAAAAAGTTATTTTAAGCTGAGTGGATGGATTAAAGTTTTCCACTCAATGTTGGAAAGATAAAAATTGGTGGATCCGACAACAAATTTTATCCACCCTCATCTCTTCTTTCCCATCAAACAATTCACTTTATCATTTTTCACACAGTAATCCCTCCACCCACTTATTTCCTTCTTCTTTTTCATCATACCAAACATAGCATTAACCTTTAAAGTTTAGCTGCGAGCTGCGGAATTGAGCTAGAAAATTGACCATTATCAAGTCATTTATTACTCCTTAGCTGACTTGAGCAAGATCTAATTTGAGCTTCGAGTTTTGACATTATCGACATGGAATACTAAACTAAATAAATAATGAGATTTAACAAACTTTTATACGGGTTAAGAGGTCATATTCCCGCACCAATTAAGTTTCTTAAAATTAGATATGTGTTACATTCGTATTAAGTCAGTTTTGCCACACCAACATTGTGATCAGTTGACCGGTCAGTAGAGACACTCAATTGAAACTTACGTACTGATAGACCGGTCCAGTCAACTGATATTGCGCTGATTTCCATATTTATTTCATTTATTCAATACCAAAAGCTTGTACAAAGCCTCAATTTTAATTCAAATAATCTAATATATAAGTTTTCGGGGTCTAGTAGATTTGAAGGGTTTGACATGTTAGACCTTTGTAGTTGATGGAAATGGTGGGGCTGGACTAGGGCCAAATTAGACCAAAGAATACATGTTCTAAGACCCTCTTTGTTGCTAAAAATGACGAAAATAACCTTGCAAAATTGTTAGAAAACTCGAGAAACATACGAAGAACTTCACGAACAAAGAATGGTGGGAGGAGAGATCCAGTTGTTGATTGAGGAATGCTTTGAAGGTAGTTTCTGTCATGACCAAGAAATTTATCGAAGGAATTATTGTATAAGATAAAATTTTATGGAATTCTTTGTATTAGAAATATGAATACTTTTATGATAAGTATTTATTGATATTAATATTGAATAGCATAGTATAGGCTAAAAGTTAGAAATTTCTGAACTATGATGCAATTACCGAATTTCAGACTGTAATCAATAAAAAGGCATGAAACGCTGTGTTATTCCCACAAGAGGACAAACACATGAATATTAAGTTTAAGAAATGAAAAAGGAATGGAAAAACATAAAATCTAGGGTTTTAGAAACAATGAGAATGAAGAACATACGGAAAAGGGGTTCGGAAGGCCGAACCGAGAAAATTAGGGTTTTCGACCGATTAGGGTTGACTGAGTCCAAATTTGTTGACTAAGAGTCGACCAATAGGTCACTCTTGAAAAGTTAGTCAATGTTGAGTAAAGTTGACAAGTTGACCAACTGTCTGAAAAACGCTGGTAAAATGCGCACCTGATAAGAATTAAACTGAACCGAAATAAGATAGTTATTAAAAATTAATGGTTGAGATTTAAGGTGATTAATGGATGGAGGGCTGAGATTAGGACACATGGAAAGAGAGGATATGGCTGGCCAAGACTTAGGGGAGAAGCCAAATAGATATTTTGATATTTTTGCAAAAAAGACCATAGAAAGTGTCAAAATTGCACCTAGGTCCCTCATCTCTTTTATGGTCGGTTTTATAAGGAAAAAATACAAGAAAAATGCTCATTTCCATTCAAGAAAACAGAGAATACTCAGCCAAAGAAAGAGAGGAAAAAAATTCCTAAAGTGAGAAAAACGAGTTCAAATCGAAATTGGCGGAAAACTACCGTTGATTAGCGTCACCGGAGCTTGCTCTTCATTCTTCTAGGGTAAATTTCAATTTTCTCCTCATTTTTCACCATATCTACACGTGCATGAATAGTAGAAACCATGGAAAAAAATTTGCTAAGGATGATTATTTGCTTATGGTTATTAATGGTATCGAAAAACCTAATGTCTAAAGGATAAATTTTTAGTTATTGGGTTTTGTGTTTAGAGTTTTTATTTATGGAAAATTCTTGTCAGAATAATGATGAAACCCTGTAGCTTATGATTTTTATGATGATAAAAAGAATGAGAAAGGTTGTGATATGTGTTTGAAAGGTTGAAACAACAGATAAAATGAGTTATGGTTAGCTCGGGAAACACAAAAATTATGTGGAACTCTGCTGGAATTTAGTTTAAGAATTTGAACAAAATTTGGTTGTAATGAAGAATAGGAGGAATGAGATGTATAAAATAGATTTTAATATACTTTGCCAAAAATATTTTCAACTTCTTAATATTGAACAATTTGTAGATAAAATTATGTTAAAACTTAACATTTTCAACTTCTTAATATTGAACAATTTGTTGATAAAATTATTTTAAAACTTTAAAATCCATTCCTAGGCGTAGTTATACATTCGACTTACCATTTGCATACCAATATCGTTATCATGCCATTAACCTGATAGCATTTTAGGTATATCATCATACTTTGTGACTTGAGGTTGCTCAGCATAGCCTCATTCTCTCGTATACCTTACTCTTATTACATAACTTACATACTCTTATATCCATAAATACTATTTACTTTATACACATAGTAGCATATTCAAAATACATGGTGCATCCATTACTTGCCCACATCCCACTGCTACATCCTTTTCTGCACACCGAGCATACAGGTTTCATGGAGCCGGTGCCTTACCCAAGCTTCCTACAACAAGAACAAACGGAATGAGCTTTCGCTCAACAAGTAACAGCAGACTACAACAAGTGCAATCAATAATGCATACCCACATATGCATTCATGTCTTACACCCTAGAAAAATTTCTAAACATTTAAAGCATTTATCGTATTATGCTTTCTTTTCTTTCATTCATCGTGTCAAGCTATCTTTTCTTTCATTTCAACATGTCATGCTTTCTTTTCATTCATTTCATCATGTCATGCTTTCTTTTCGTTCATTAGTGTTATGCTTTCTTTTTTTTCATTTCATACTTCTTTACAACTTTTGTTGTTGTGTCATTCGCTTCTCACAATTTTTACTTCTTATGGGACCCGTATCTGTTGTACCGTTGTGCACATACCCAATGAGGAGTGGGGGAGCTGCCCAAAACTAACTCACCCATGCTTTTATTCATAATAACCCTTGCGAAGGTTGGTACAAACAGTTTTATTAACTTTATATCATTCATCATCTTTACTTCATTCATGGTCTTACTGTCATCTTTTTATCGTGACAATGATTTTAATCTTAATTTTTAACTTTTACTTCTTATGGGCCCCGTACATGTTGTATCGTTGCACACATACCCAATGAGGAGTGAGGGAGCTACCCAAAACCAACTCACCCATGGTTTTATTCATAATAACCTCCCTTGCGAAGGCCGGTACAAATAATTTTATTAACTTTTATCATTTGTCATCTTTACTTTATACATCGTCTTACTGTCATCTTTTCTTGTCGTGACAAAAATTTTAATCTTATCATTTTACTGTCATTTTCTTTCCTATTATGACAGTAATTTTTGTCTTATCATCTTATTGTCATCTTTTCTTATTATAACAGTAATTTTAGTCATATTTTTGCATCTTTTAGCATTTTTATCAATTTTCTATGAAATTGGGCTTTATTCAAATGTTTCGCTTTCGTTAATTTTGACTTTTTCGTAGACTAAAATTTTACTACTACTCTAAGTCCATAAGCACATTCAATGCAACAAATAAGAATCATAAAACATCTTTTAGATAATATCATACATTGAACCTACAATATGCACAATTTTGTGCAACACAGAGAAATACACTTGTTCGTGACATAGAGAAAAGAAAACTGTTGCATTTACAGAAGTTCTTGCATGAAAATAGAAAATTTTCTTGTATTTTTCTCTTCTAAAACCGTTCATAAAATGCATGAGGGACCTAAGTGCAATTTTGACATTTTGTTTTGCAAAAAAACTCAAAATATCTATTTGGCATCTCCCCTAAGTCTTGGCTGGCCATATCCTCCCTTTATAGGTGTCCTAATCACAGCCCTCCATCCATTTAATCACCTTAAATCTGAACCATTCATTTTTAAGTATCTTATTTTAGTTTAGTTCTTTTTCCTATCCAGTGCGCGTATTATCTTCGTTTTTCAGATAGTTGGTCAACTTGGTCAACTTTACTCAACATTGGCTAACTTTTCAAGAGTGTCCTATTGGTTGACTCTCAGTGAACAAAATTTGACTCGGTCAACCCTAATCAGTCAAAAATCCTAATTTTCTCGGTTCAGCCTTCCGAACCCCTTTTTCGTTCGTTCTTCGTTCTGATTGTTTCTAAAACCCTAGAATTGATGTTTTTAAATTCTTTTTCATTTCTTAAACTTAATATTCATGTGTTTGTTCTCTTGCAGGAATAACACATCGTTTCGTGCCTCTTTCTTGATTACAGTTTGAAATTCGGTAACTGTATCATAGTTCAGAAATTTCTGATTTTTAGCTTATACTTTGCTATTCAATATTAATATCAACAAATACTTATCATAAAAGTATTCATATTTATAATATAGAGAATTCCATGAAATTTCATCTTATACAATAATTTCTTTGACAAATTTCCCGGTCATGACATTCCTAATGGGTCAATTCCTCTTTATGTGCCCGAACTATCCACAGTGATGACATTTGAACCTATAAGGTCCACTTCCACCACTTCCTGAAGAGCCACTATTCCTACCAGTTGCATCCCCACTAATTTACCCTTGATTATAACTTTTTCTAGTATTCCGTTAAGGTCCTCCTGAAGTTCTACTTACAGCCTCTCTACCTTGAAGATAAGAAAGATTATCTTGTTCAACGCTTATGGTTGCAGTCACCAAATATCGGTAGACACAAAGCGTTAAATCCACCAAAGACCTCCGAATAGTACTTTTTAGGCCTCTCTCAAACTTAAGATATTTCATGTGCTCGGATTCTACCAAGGATGGAGCAAATTGGGATAGATCATTAAACTTAGCCTCATATTCCATTACAGACATGTCTCCTTGTTGCAATCCCATGAACTCCATTGCCTTCTCATCACAGTAGCTTTGGGGAAAATATTGTTCATTGAAAAGATCCTCGAACTGCTCCCAGGTTATAGTTCTCACATCATGTATTCTCTTGGCCTGTTTCAACCAAGTGCAGCTTGATGTTCAAACTTACACGCTGCACTCCACTCGGTACTCTTCCGGTACTCCCATTGTATTTAGGTGCTTCGATATGGATTCAAACTAATACTCAGCCTCTTGTTGTCCTCATTCACTACTAACCGTGGGGATTAATCCATGCCTGAATTCATGAAAGTAACCCTACTTCATGTCCTCAGTCGGTCGCTCATTCTGAGCTCAAGTAGCCATCCCTTGGAAAGTGGCATACATTGCATCCATAAACTTCTCATTCAGTACTGTCGGTGGATTGGCGGCTCTACGATGCGGTGACATTCTCTCGATTGAAAAGAAACTAGATTGTTTTAGTCATTTTCTAATGTCATTCATGTAGGCACAATCCCAAGGTTCTTAAAACCAAGGGCTCTGATACCAAGTCCTGTCATGCCCCAAAATAAGGGTTAGTGACGTGGATGCTTATTTAGAAATTTAAACCTAATAAAAAGAATAATTAATCATTGGATAATACCAAAGCAAATAATTGAATTTAGACATCAACCATAGTCTAAAAAAATTTAAGGTTACAAACCATAATTTATACATGCCTTTGTAATAAGCGGAAAGGAAGAAAGTATTTTACAAGTTCATCTCTTCTAGAGATCGTGCTAGCATCACCGGTAGTCACTATCTACTCGGTACTACTTCTAGTGTCGTTTGGGAGGGGTTTAGAACATTGAAACCAAAGGAAAAGTGAGTGAAAGGCCCAGTAGGATATAATTTCATATAACCTTATCAAGAAACAAAAGTACATGGTCTGAACATATCATTCGGAACCAAACACCCATTTTCATGAAAGGAAATAATCATAAATTTCAATTTCCATACTACAGTAAGTGATTTATAAGTTTATGATAAGTCACTTATCATATCGAAAAGCGATGATATCACCACCAAAGTGGCCCGTACGGGTTTTGGAACCTGCCCCTAAGGATATGATCTCCATACCCTAATCTCTAGGCCATCATGTGTTTTACCATTTCTTAAAATATCTTATTTCAAGAAAATATTCCTTTAAATTCTTCTTTATGTCTCAATAACATCAAATACGTTTCTTTAAAACATTTTCATAGGCCAATGCCATTTTAAACAGGATTATCAAGGATATGGATAAGAAAATCCTACCTCTTGGCAATTTAGTCTACGGATAACATCACATTGTCCAACCGTCTATTCAGGAAGCTCTATGCCCAATCGTGCCACTAGCTTCATCATCAAAATAATGTTTTAGAATTGAGATCTTACCTCTAAAACGAATCTAATTCAATTATGTACAATTGTTTCCTATTAGTGTGCCTTGATTCAAGTCCAAAATTTACAACCTATTTCTTAATTCAATTTGGAATTCTTTGAGAATAAAAACTCAAACAGTCAAATTGGTTTCCAATTGAAATTTAGCTCAAAAATGAGTTCTTAAAGCATTTCTGCAATACGCTAACAGTTTGACAATGAGTGGGGAAAATATCAAAAACCTGCATTTTGAGTTCAATTCCAAGATAAATTCATAGGAAATTGCTAAAATCAGTTTCCGAACACTTCAATATACTCAAGAACTGAAAACTCCCAAATTGAACCTAAATTCAACCACATTTTGTCAAAATATAAACCTAAATCAAAATTCATCAAATCTTAACCAAAATCATACTTCTTTAAACTGAGAATTCAAATATAGGAGCCTTTCTATCATTTTTCTTCTTTTTTTTTTCTTTCTTTCCTGCTTCGATAGGAACAACCCAAGAGAGAGAGAGAGAGAGAGGGAAAATGAGAGGAAGAGCAAGCAAGGGAGAGAGTGGCAAAATGCCAGTAAGAGAGGGAGAGAGAGTGGGTGGTGATGAGTGCGGAATTTATGCACTCATTCGTTACTCCTTTAGCTAGTTTCGGCATGTTTTTCCTCAAGTTTTTATGTGGATTTGATGATTTTCCCTTAAGTGTGCAGTAATGGATGAAATCGTTGAGTTTTGAGGCATTTTGGATAAAAAAGACAGAGAATGAGGCGATACGTCACCTTCAGATGGCGATGCGGCTTGAAAAGGAGCAAAAAATTGACGAAGAGACAGCGAGAGCTGCGACATGTCGCTTCCTTCCAGGCGATATGTCACCGACTACAGGCGATATGTCGCCACCTACAGGCGATATGTCGCCACCTACAGGCGATATGTCGCCTGATTTGCCGCCTGCCCTAGTCTGGTGTATAGAAAATAGAAAGAGCTGCGATATGTCACCTATTTATAGGCGACATGTCGCCTCCCGATTTCATTAAAAACACGCGTTTTTGCTCTAGGTTAAAAAAGGAGATTTTTATGGATAGCGATTTTGGCTTCTTGGGAGGCGTGCTAAACGTGGGATATAAAAGGAGAGACTAAAAACTGCAAGAGGGGAGGAGAAAAAGGGTTTTCAAAATGAGAAAAACTGAATCGGAGAGGATTGGAGATTGGAGCAGTTCTTCAAGAATTCCAAGCGTTCTTTCTTCTCTTTCTTCTTGTATTTCTCTAGATTTTGAATATTGTTTTGAGACTGTGAGCCACATGATGTGTGGCTAATTTTCTTATTTGTTAGGGTTTAGATGAATCTCTATTTGTGATTATTGTTTCGACGTTTTAATGTGCATTTAATTAAAGCCCTTCGTTTCTTTCGTGTTCTATTTTGAATTATTGTTGCTAAATCTATGATTTACATATTGCTATGCTGTATGAGATTTTGAATTGGGCAGATTTTTATTGTGAGGATTAATACTCGAGAGGGGAACGTTCAAGCAATCAAGAAACGGATAGAACAACTTAGGTTGGTGTGAGATCGAGAGATAAACATTGCCTAGGTAACCGAAACAATTTTAGGTTGTGAAATTGAAAAGTGGAATTCCAGGAATTGTTTCTAGAGTGGAACTTAATGAAGGTAGGGATGAATAGTTGTATAGAGATATAGGCTTGATATCACCTACACATTCTTTATGCGGCACTCGAGAGAGGGTATAAGGATATACATCACTCTAGGTTCTTGAGAACGTTGAGTTAGGTTAGGCACATTACTACGGAGAAACATAATCGCAATAGAGTGAAGTCAAGACCCTAGCATTTTTATCATATATTTCAGCACGTATTATTAATTACTGTCATCTTTCCTTTTGATTTAGTTTTCCTTTATTTTAGTTTTTCTTTGAGTTTATCACACCCAAATTTGATCGCTTAGATAAAGTTAAGATATGATATTCACAATAGTTAGTTTATATTTTTAACGTCAATCCTCGTGGGACGATATCGGTCTTCGTACCACTTTATTACTTGTACGACTTGTGCACTTGCAAGCGTAGTCAAATTATATTGCAACAGGTGGCCGACTAATGCTTAATATTTTTGTATAATATAAATTTCCACAAGCGTACAATGTCAAGTTTTGAGTATAGGGTGAGTGAGTATCGTCTCCACAGGGATTGGGTTTAGAATTGCCATTAAGTACCGCGATTATTGTAACTTAACTTTATCCAGGCAACCTAATAAGATGATAATTAAGAACAAAAACAAAAAAAATATAAGAATAAAAATAAAGTATCTATACACAAATGGTCTAGGGACTTGATTTTGCTTTATTATTCCTATGTTCATCCTATTATGTAATCGCTAATCAATTTCGTTCAATTCATTAATCAAGGCTCTAATGTAATCTCGCAACCTCTCCCGAGTGCCTCACAAGAAATTGTATTTAAATACCCAAAACAATATCCCTATTCGAAATGAATATTTAAACACAAATTAAGCTTCGCCTTTAGAATTAGAAAATAGGAATATTGATCGCCTCTCGGCCTCACAACGACCTAAATCCTAATTTGATTATCTAACCGTTGATCTCCTCTCAGTCTCACAACAACCTAGACTATG
>NW_010360739.1:0-4474 GCF_000414095.1 Morus notabilis | reverse complement strand
AACTCAATCTCTCTCGAGCATCAAATTCGCAATCTAAAAATCATCTAACTCATTGGCCAAATAAATTAGAAGCATTAAGCATAGAGAAACATAAATGAATTGAAAGCAAAATTAAATTAACAATCAACAAAATATTCAAAACATAGTTCAAATAAAACTACATTAAGTCCTAGATATAATGTCTAGCTCAACATGGAAAAATAGATGAAAGAAGATAAAACCCAATATCCATTGAAGAGCTTCCAAGGACCTCAAAGATGAAGGATTTCGGCCTCCTTTCGATGTTTTCTTCAGTTTTCCGGGCTCCCCTTCTCAAGTGGCATCTCTTTCTTTTTATACTACAACATTTCGGAGCTAGGGTTTCATACGCGCGCTGTAGCCTACATGAAAACGTGTTGTGGCGCGCGTACGCGCACCTGGGTGTGGGGCGCGCGCGCGGGCGCGCACCTGGTGGCCAGGGCGCGGAAGCGCGCCCCATTCTTACTTATGGTTCCCTTTGCGCGCTGTAGCCCACTTTTTTGCATTCCAAAGCCTCCTCTTTTGTGCCTTAAAATCCTCTTTCGCCTCCTCTTGCCATTGATTCACAAGTTGGGAAAATATTCTTCTTTTCTTCATGCAAGATCATCCAAGTTCGCATTTATTTCTAATTCCTATAAAAAGCATACAAAAGACATTAAACTAACAAAAATGCTTGAAGACTTACATACTTGATTTGTTGGTAGAAATACCCCTCATCACCGACGGTTGAGGGAATGACTCCAATAGTTGAGAGTTTGAACAATGTCATAGAACTCCTTGTCATATGTTGAATATTTGTGAGACACGTCATTTAGCTTTTCGCTGAAAAATGCTATTGGCCTCCCTTTTTGGCTTAAAACTGCACCAATTCCGATGTTAGGACCATCACATTCAACTTCAAAAACAACATCAAAGTTAGAGTTCTAAAACATGAGCTCCGGTTATTTTAGTCTTAATTATATCGAAACTAGCTTGGGCTGCTTTGTTCCACTTAAATATTCCTCCCTTTAAGCACTCTGTTATGGGAGCGATAAGAGTGGTGAAGTTCTTGATAAATCTTCGATAGATTGACCCCATGCCATGAAAACTCCTAATGTGAGAAATGGATTGAGGAATAGGCCAATTATTGATAGCATCCATCTTACTTGAATAGGCATTGATTCCGTCATTTGAAACAACATAACCTAAGAAAACCACCTCGCTAGTTAAAAAGTGGCACTTCTTAAGATTGGCATAAAGGCATTCTCTTCTCAAGACTTCAAACTGTTAGCATTTGTGCCTTTAGGAATAAATGTAACAATGTTCTTTAAGACATTTTGACTATTAATAAAGATTTATTTATTTCATATATCCATGTATTGTCCTCTTTTTGTTCATATTAGTTGAATGTATGATAAGCAAACTGAAAGTCTGAGACTGTCATTCTAAATCTTTAGGTCATGCATGTAATGAGAAGAACATGTGGAAGACAATAATCTAAAGATGATAGTCTACATCATATGATCCACAATCAAGGGAATAAAGTTAGGTGCTTTATTCATGTTAAGATTGTTGTGTTGTGTACTTTCTAACGGAGACGGTTTGTCTTGGTCTTCGGAGGTGGGACTCAATGGGTAGAGACATTGATATAGCTTCTAGTGGTGAAATCTATATTGGATCGGACCAAAGTTGAATTGTTTTAATTAACAATATCGTTTGAATAAAACAATTCACTTTTGACGAATTATATGTTGTCATCTTAATCATGAGATGGATAATGAACCCGTACACTTGACTTGTATCTTTTGATGTACCAAAGGGGTACGCTTACCGGTACATTTGGGGTATGACTCGTGTATCTGTAGATTCATTATTCATAGATAGTGGAATCCATAGCTCCTACAAAGAGTCAATGATATCCTCTTATGCATTATCTGTCGATTGGAAAATACGAGCGCTCAGCCATTAGACAAATCCGTGTTATCTAATGGTTTACTTTTTGTAATGGTATGAATAGTAGTTTTCCAATGGTGTGATAATAAAACATAAGATAAATATAATCGGGAAGGTAAAATGGAACTTAATCTCAAGTTAATTATGGATATCCTATGGGGATGATACACTAATATATTGAGTCATGGACGAGAGTTATTCAGAGCTTTGTAAATATGCTATATAAATCAAGAGTGCAGCTCTAGGTTTTTAGTGGAGTAGCATTAGAGTTTTATAATCGTGAGACAGACTTGTTGGTTTACAAGTAGCATTGTGATTATAGGAGCTTGATTTATATTTGTCCATCGGGTCCCTTTGCTAGCTCACATAATTTCCTGTAATGATACGGTGTATTTCCTACATATTGGTCACTTGTGTTATTTCCGTAAAGGAGGTTCAAAGTTAATATGAGATTGGTTAATTCGTGAATGATTTATTGGGTGAATTAATTGATAAATTAATTCTAGATGAATTGGTTGAATTATTATTTTAAGAGTTTTTTAATATGGGAAGACTATTATATGACTATTTTGATCAGGCAACTTCTCTATTGGGTTGCTTGAATCAAAATTGAGGCTCTATGCAAGTTTCCCGTGTTGGAAAACTAGGAAAACAAGTTTTGCTAGTTCAGACATGTAACGACCCCTCATGGACCGTCACAGTTATCTTAACTTTCAAACATTTACCTCTTAAAGAATACGGAAAATCGTTAAACTTGAAATACTTTACTTGGGACCGTCCGTGAGGGGTCGTTACAGATATGGTATCAGAGAGGTTTCCTATTTCCTATCATGTGTGGCCACGCATTTACTCCAAAATTCTCCAAGTAGTTATTTAATTTCTTTAGATGAAATGTAAATTTTTATGATGTTAAGTTTTCAAATTATAGGAGTGTGGATCCTTATTCAATGTCTTGAAATAGGGAGTTTCCTTATTAGTTAAAATTTAATTGCTAACAGACGATTAAGATAAGATGGCACGCGGACGGGGCCACGGAGCTCGTGGCCGTGGTAATGGACGTGGGCAAGGCAGAACTGAGGTTGCAGTAGAGCCCAATTTAGCAGAGGTGATGGCACAGTTGCGTGAAGGCCAGGGTAGAGGCCGTGGACAAGCTGAAGTTGAGACAGCGGCATGACTTAATTTAGTTGAAGTGGTAGCACAGTTACAGAGATAACTGCAAGAACAACAAGTGCTTATCAATCATTTACAAAAAAATCCGGGGACTTCACTTATGCATTTTCGTCGCATATAGGATACAACCCCTCGAGGGGTAAAACCCTACTTTCGATTTCAAAATCAATTAAGCAGTGAGAAAAGCGCATGGCAACAAAGTCTTGCAAAACCAATAATCTCACTACTTTTGGCAGAAGCCAAAATAACCTTTCCATCTTCCAATCATATTGCCCTAATACATATATATGGCCTTTAAATCAATTACATGTCGTCTCCCAATTTTTTTAAAAGACAAAAATTCAGTCTGCTCCGTGCAAAAGGAGAAGATAAAATGACAAAAAAATTTAACTTTCACAACCGTAGTAGTAGTAGTAGAACTAGTACTCTTCCATATTCCAGCTAATTGATGGAAACCCATTTTGGCTAAAAGTAAACGACAAAGCCTACATACATATATAACATATCTATTGCTGGATTAGATTTCGGTCGCTTGATCTCTACCAAACACGTGTCAACTCGAGTCTAGTAGACTTAAAGACCATCATCTATGGAGACCAATGAGAAGGATTCGACAGCCCAACATAGTTGGAAGACAATTGAGATTTAAAATCAGCCTAGAATAACTTCAGCATCTAGAGTTGACTATGACTGCTCGGCAGAACAAATGAGTCGACTGCTCCAAAGAATATTTTAAGATCTTTCGAAGAATCTTCCAATTTTAGATTTTGAGAAGTTACCAAATCGCACTAAAAGTTGTCCAAATCTCAGAAGATACAAGATCTACAAAAAAAGTTGAATAAAAACACAATCTAAAAAGTCAACTTTATGAAGAAAATGGAAACTAACTTTAAATGAGCAATTAGAGTTTGCAGCTATAAAATGAGGCCTTACTTCGGCACAAAAGCAATAGGAAGATGCCCAATCGCATCCCAACTCGAACATTACCTCTGCAATACGCCTTAGAGCAGCTCTTCTCTCTCTTTGTCCTCCATTATTATCTCTTTCAAGCTCTACCGAGCTCTTTTGTACTATTCCTCACGTACATAATGTAAATAACAAACACTACAGTAGATGTAGTCTTATTATTTACGGTAAATCACTATAAATCTTGGTGTCTCTCTTTATTTTTTACACTTTACTTTATTACTTATTTACTAAACCGATCTTAGACAAACAGATTAAACATCTATTACTCCGTAAATTGGTAATTAACTCTTTAATATAAATTCATGGTTAGAAATCGACTTCCACATATACACATCTATATATATATACACATCTATATATATATATGTCTATTTAATTTTTCTCC
>NW_010360738.1:559-786 GCF_000414095.1 Morus notabilis | reverse complement strand
AGAGATCTTAGTCTTAATGAACATCACACTGAGGCGATTGGATCGCTCCTATTGTTCATAAAGAGCAATTTCATTTGGGGTGCTGGTTGGAGTAATGACTGGTTCGCCTTTCCTTATAGCATAATCAATGTCCATCCACCCTAAATGAAGAAGGACTCTCTCCTTCCACATCTTATAGTTATCACCCCTCAGTTCAGGAATGTCACACTTCATATCAGAGAAATTTG
>NW_010360738.1:0-549 GCF_000414095.1 Morus notabilis | reverse complement strand
TTAAACACATGCTTATAATTAAAATTTTGAGACTCATAAACTTATATCATGTTTTACCAATGTAAATCATGTTCTTTGAATCTAGTGACATAAAACTTGCCTGTGGGCTAAAGTTTTAACTTAATTAGATCCTTCTTTGATCTTATGATAAAACTATCAAATTACGCTTTATTTCCTAATTCCTGTGGGTAAGTTAAGAAATTTAATTTGATATTCTATCCTAATTAATCATACAAATATAATAAAAATTCCTGTGGGATAAAATTTATTATATTACATATGATTAATCACAATTAATGTGATAATGTAATCCAGAATCACTTAATATATATAATTTTGAGTAATTAAAGATGCTGTGGCTACTCCCTAATTAATTAAAATTATATGGATTACTTAACATTAATAAATCATAAAGGTTCATATTTAATTGCTTGAAACTATATGCAATATTAACCCAAAATATTTGAATTAATCCATTTAACACATAAAAATTAATGAATCTTTCATTTATATGTTTTACTTATGAAAATTCCATAAAAAATTATAAAA
>NW_010360737.1:0-802 GCF_000414095.1 Morus notabilis | reverse complement strand
GTGAGCATAAGCCATCAACGTGGCAAGACAAATCAGTACCATAGACTTTGCAGATCATCACCTCAATAAATACCGGCAACCAAAATCAAGATTAATCGGAAACCACACGGAAAATAGAAAAAAAAAATCAAGGATTCATTAAATACCTCTGCAGCAAAGTGAGCATAAGCCATCAACGTGGCAAGACAAATCAGTGCCATAGACTTTACAGATCATCACCTCAATAAATACAGGCAAACAAAATCAAGATTAATCAGAAACAACACGGAACTACGCAGATAAAAACTCTTTTGTGAACAAAAAGACCAATCAAGAACAATAATAAACAGGTGTAAAGGAATTTCTCACGGACAGTACATACCAACCAATTAGAAATTAGTTTCAGTCTTAAGAAACACAAAACAAATCCAAACAGATGAAGCACAAAAGCAAATAACGAAGAGAATAATGTAAGTAAACATTAAAACCAGGCAAAAAGAAAAAAAAAAGAAAAAAGAGGCCAAGCATCCAATCACTCAAAAACAGATAAAAACCCAAACCAAAACCGCGAATGAAGCGAGCCTAGAAGCAATCCAGGAAAACGAGAGAGACCTGCGCCAAAACCCAAATCAAACTTTAGTGAGCATTAAAAAAAATCAGAACAAATGAGATACAAAAGCAAGCCACAAATAAAAATGGTAGAACAATGTTGAAAAACACAAAACAAATCCGAACAGATGAAGCACAAAAATAAATAACGAAGAGAATAATGTACAGTAAAAAAAAAAGAAAAAAGAGGCCAAGCATGTAGTCACTCAAGAAC
>NW_010360736.1:0-2802 GCF_000414095.1 Morus notabilis | reverse complement strand
ATAGAAAGGAAAAATATTGGTTTTTTTCTCCAAATATTAATTTTACTTCCGTACATTAAGGCTTCGTTCAGTTTGCATATTCGAATTTTTAATTCCAGTTGATATGTGATTTTATGTGAGTTTTTCACTATAGCAGAAAAATTAAATGTGCATTTTTATGAGAACTTTTAATTATAGTAAAATTGAAATTAAAAACTCAAATTGGTTAAATAAACGAGCCATAAATCATTGGAGTATTGGATTGTGAGCTGTATATGATATTGGTCCCCTCCAGCTAGCTGTTCTATCCATAATGTCAATGTCCCAAAAACCAACAGCAGAATTCTGCAGCATCTCTCTCTCTCTAACTTCTGCGTGAATGCAATTACATATGCATGTCAATCATCTAAAGTTTTGTCTCTTTTTATTGAATTTTTTCCCTTTAGTAAATACCCAACATATATAGTAAAATATTAAGTAGCATATAGTAATGGTAAACGAGAATATTTACTTTTTGATAATATTTTTTATTCATCTACTTAAGAAAATTTGGTTGACAAATTGGTTTTTATCTGATAAAGACTAGAATATCCCATTTTCATATATATCACTAATTAAGTCATTAGACAAAGAAACTCCAATATGGTAAAGCAGTCCTTCAGCATTAATTACTAGGTCCTTATACAATTTTCGCTTTCCCTTCTATACGTAATTACTCCATAAGAATCATTAAGTCAGCAAGGTGATGCCTAATACAATAATTTTCCTTTTCTTTTCTTTTCAAGTGTAAGAAAAAAAAAAATGTAACATGAAGAAATTGCCACATTCAAAGGTTTTCGAAACGTTTTCGAGTGCAGAAGCGTGTACGTGCGGATCGCGTATAACAAAAAATTTTCATAAAACTTTTGAATACTATATAAATTATATTAATTTGTGCAATAATAAATTAATCATATTAATTTATATAGATAAATACCTAGTGAACGATTAGGCGGTTAACTTGAGGTCTTTGACCATGAACAGTCCAAGTCCAAGCTTTCTCAAAAAATCAGAATCTTCCTTGTCTAGTCTTTGAAATCTGCAAGACCTAGAGTGTGGGTTCTAATATAGAGCTATTAGATTTGATCACTCGCTAATTTGTGAGCCTTCACTATCAACACATGTATGTGAAGAAATTGAGAATTAGAAGAACTTTTCTTCTCTTTTTCTCATTGTAGAAACTGGCCACCTATGGAAAATAGAGAGCAAAAAATTATCTACTCTAATTTTCTATTGTCTCATGTTTATAGAACACTAGGAGAACCCATTTACTTTATCTTGAAGAAAGCAATAGAAAACTGGTTATTATTATATTTTAATCTCATTAAAATACAGTTTCCCATTTAATTTTGGAAACAAATTTATCCTATCTTTTTACTACATGGCACATAAATAATAAATACACTTTTTTATATAATAAGGGCCCGTTCAGTTCGTTGATTCGAGTTTTTAATTCGAGTTGAGATGTGACTTTATGTGAGAGCTTTTTACTGTAGTAAAAAAGTTAGATGTGATTATTTTTTAGAGCTTTTTACTGTAGCAAAACTCGAATTCTAAACTCGAATCGGCGAAATGAATGGGGTCTAAATGTCCTTATTACATATCATGCTTTAAGGACACTATTCCTAATAATTTGATCATAAAAAGTCAGCATGAATGATCTTCCATTATGCTAATGTGCTTCTTGGAGCCCGACGTGTGCATGCTCCTCAGAAATGCACACTTTCGGTTTAGTTACTTGCATTTTAGAGGAACTATGTGGAGTGAAAGAGGGATGGATCTAAATAGTTACTTGTGCAACCGCTCTCTGGTTAGAGCTCAAAATAATAGTTACCTTTTTTTGCAATTACGCATTTGCCCCTCTACTAACCCTCATCATCTCAAAAGCGATAGAGGGACATTTTTGTCTATTAGCAAAATTTAAGAGACCAAAGATGTTACAAATTAATTAAAATTCATAAGGGACAAAAGGGTCACAAATTGTATAGTTCGTGAAACATTATGGACGCGTTTGGAACTCGTTCTAAAATGATTTTATTTTTTTGTATGAAAATGAAAATGAAAACGTTTTCAATCTCAGACATAAATCATTTTTGAAAATGCGTTTGGTAGTTTTATGAAGATGTTGTTTTCAATGTAAAAAAACTCATTAATGTCTCTCTTTCTCTCTCTCTGCTCAAGAGATAGGAAAATAAAAAATGAAAAACGATTAAAAGTCGTTTTTCATTTCTCTCTCAGTTTACACTAAACCAAAAAATCGTTTTCATTTTTGTTTTTTTTCTTTATTGCGTCAAACGCCGTTTTAAAAACGTTTTTATTTTTTCTTTTTTTAAAAACGTGATCAATTCCAAATTAACACGGCCTATATTATAAAGCCTTGCGCTAAATACTTGTGGATCAGTCCATAAGTAGAAAAATTTTCAACTAGCTAGTTTCCCCTTCAAGCTCCAATATTTATCCGAATTCATCACACCTTTATAGTGTTGAATTATAGTATTTGTCCAAGAATAAAGAAAATAGCTATCTCAACCAACTTTTGGCTGTCACAGTACATAATTTTACAAAGAAAAAAACGACAACACATAAGAAATGTTTCATGAAAAACAAAGTAAAGTCATATAGACAAATCTATGTGGGAATTCCAAAGCACGCCAATTTGCTATAGCTTTTTGTGCTTTCTTTTATTTTTCCATATCACACACACAATCATGAATTTAGAAGGTTTGTGGTGGGGTATACTTTGGATAAGCGCAGCTGGCTAAGCTTGGCAGTGAAAAAAAAAAA
>NW_010360735.1:0-815 GCF_000414095.1 Morus notabilis | reverse complement strand
AAATTTCTGGGCAGACTTGGGTTGTTTCTGGGCATCTTCAAAGATTCAAGCTTGATCTTCCGTGACTCTTTTTGATTTAAAATCAAAACCCTAATTCTACCCAAAACCTAGAATTATAGTAATTTTAATCCCGAATTATATTACAAATAATTTAATTTGAACGAATTTAATCCGATCAATGGAACCATATAATTAACGACCAAATTCGTCATCCATATATTCATCATCATGAATCAAATATAAATATCCATAAATGCAAGTGCCTACCAATCACATACATACATAATTAATTTTTGATTATCAAATAATCGGAGCATAAATTAATATCGTCTATAGACCGCTCTGATACCAATTGTTAGTCTCCGAATCGAATTCAGACGCAGAAGCGTGGTGGTGGTGGTGCGGGGAAGAGGCGGATCGTGTATAACAAAAATTTTCATAAAAGTTTTGAGATACTCTATAGATTATATTAATTTATGCACGAATAAATTAATCTTATTAACTTATATATATCAAGAACTCAATCAGGAAAAATTCCTGGAAGCCGACTCGGATGATAACTTGAGTTCTTTGACCACGAACAGTCCTTGCTCCAATCTTTGTTTTTAGAAAACCAATGTCTTCCACATCAATTCCTAGAATCCACGAAGACGTGTGTGTGGGTACACATGAGACAAAACGGGTTACAATAAACACTCGAATTTCCACAAACACCAACGCATGCACGATGTGGAATTTTTGGAGAAAAAATTCCTCCTTCCTTTCCCTCTTGAGAATTTTGGCTAGCCTTAACTCTTAGGGCATAAATCGTTTTC
>NW_010360734.1:132457-239168 GCF_000414095.1 Morus notabilis | reverse complement strand
TGGAATTGATTTCTTTTTTATTTTTTATGTTTTTTGAAAAAGAAAAAATAAAAACGTTTTCAAAACGGCGTTTGACGCAATAAAAACAAAAAATGAAAATGAAAACGATTTTTTTGTTTACTGTAAAATAAGAGAGAAATAAAAAACGACTAAAGAAAAATGACTTTTAGTCGTTTTTCATTTTTTGTTTTCGTTTTGTCCTCTTTGAGAGAAAGAAAGACATTAATAAGTTTTTTTACACTAAAAATAATTTATTAATAAAACTATTAAACGCATTTTTAAAAATAATTTATGTCTGAAATTAAAAATATTTTTATTTTTATTTTCATACAAAAAATAAAATTATTTTAAAATGAGTTTTAAACGCGCCCTCTATATTTTAGATACATTATACCATCAAATTATTGGCTAACCTGTTACCCAAAGTTTCCTACTTTCTCTCCTAATCACTTTTAGCTGGGTCCTAAAAATGTCGCACATTCAAGAAAAGAAACAAAAAGAAGTCCTTGAAATTGACACCTTTAATTATAAACAAATGCCTTCAAATGTCAAAGCTCTGATGAAGGAATCTGTTTTATATTTGATATAAATCGGTAATGATGATGTCATAATAGTGAAGGGTCCAAAATAATCATCTTCAATTATTTATTAAAAAGTTTCAACACTCATCAAAATAAAACAAAGTAATTGCCACGTCCGGTAGATTTAGAAGATCGACGTATTAGAGATTGACATGCGTAAGCACACAGTTTGTCAGAAACAGATCCGACGTGACTAAGCTTAGATGTGAATGAGGATGGTAGGACCTCCGACGAAGAAGAGGGGTAAGTTAGGCCCAAATTAAGTTGAAGAACACGTGTCCTAGGACCCTCTTTTGTTGCCGAAATGACGAAAATGTCTTGCAAAATATGTTAGAGAATCCTCAAAAACAAACAAAAGAACTCCGGAGATGAAGAATGGTGGGAGGTGCGACCAAATAGTTGATGGAGATGGAGAAAAGGAAGCTGAATGTGCCTTGATAGAGCAGTGCTCTGGAGACAAGCGTGGGCTGCCCCAAGAGCGAAGATGGTGACTCGAGTGGTGGATAAGGCTTAGAGGAGAGTGAAAGTGAAGTTGGTAAGGTGGATAAGGCTATGGTGAAAAGAACTCTAAGAGTGGCGCGTGTTGCTCTAGAAATGAGTATGGCGCTCGGAGCACTTGCTCTAACAGTGAGCAGAAGTGACCCCAAAGATGAAGACTTTGATGTTTCTGAAAAATGTATGAAGAAACTTCAAAAAGTTTTAAGATGGTAGTGGAAATTGATCGAAAAATGTTTTGGAAAAGTTTTCAAGGCTGTCAAACTTGGGGACTTTGAAGGACTTTGAAGAGCTTGAAGAACCTCAAGTCTCTGTAGCAAGAGACTAGAGAAGTCTGAAGGAAGGGAGAGAGAGAGAGAAAGTAATCTAAAGAGGATGAAGATAGTGGTTGATGATGATGATGGATTCACCCTCGAAATGAAGGAGATGAGGTGTATTTATAGGTGAAATTAGTAGGATTTTGGCGGCAGCTCTGGAGGTTCGTATGGCGTGCTCTGACGGACGCCTGCACAAGTAATCTCGATGGAGCAAAGCCCTTTGACACATTTCCGGAGTAGAAGAGGAGATTAGCCGAAAATTGAATGAAGACTTATGGAAACTTACTCCATGAGTGAATCGGCGACGCTTTGAAAGAAGCATGCATACGCGATCCAAATGGAGCAAAGTCATCAGAAGCCTTTCCGGGGTTGAAAAAGAGTTGGCTTGGAAATGGAAAGAAAGGTTCGTGGTGGCTGCTCTGAACCAATTGACAACACTCTGATGGATACCTGCACATGCAATTCCCTTTGGAGCAAAGCGACCAGGTGACTTTCCGGATTAACAAAGAAAAGATCTGAAAATGGAAAGACTTAGAGGCAAATGTCCGCATTTGAAGCTGATGTGAAGAGTTACAAGGTCTAAAATTCTCAAGAGTGTTTGAGTCAACTTCGTGCTCCTTTGACTTCCTCTTTCGGAGGTCTGATCGCATGTCAGACCTTGTTAGAGATGGTTTATATGAAATTGGCTAAGCAGGCGTTAAGTTGGCTCTGCATGAGAGTTGCTCCGAATGAAGCTGCTCTAACGGTAAGCATGCTCCAGACGAAGGTTGCTACGGGGGAAGTTGCTCCGAAGGGTGAGCGTGCTCCAAGCGAAGGTTGCTCTGATGGTGAACTAAGCGAGAAGAAGTACAAAAGAAGGATGTCTGACACGAAAAAAGCTCCGTTAGGCACACTTAGATGTGAAGAGGATGCTCCAAGAGATGCCCCTGCCATAGAGAGAGCCTTCATTAGGCATGTCTGGCGCGGGTAGAGCCTCCGTTGGAGTCAAAACACTGAGAATTAACCTTAACGAAGAAGAGGATGTTAGAAGGCTTGGACTTAGGAATTTTGGGCTTCCAAAAGGACGGGAGGAAGGCTGTTTGAGAATTCTCCACCACCTATTTGTATTTAATCCAATTAATTCTAAAAAACCCCAAGTATGATTCAAATTGGATCGAATTAAACAACAAACGAGCATACTTGATCACATATGGCCCACCAAATCATAACCCACGAGAGTTTTCTGAGCCTGACTTGAGTTCACGAAGCGAGCCCAATAACGTCGCTAACGTCATAGTTGGGTCTGGACCAGGCCTGATATAATCAATAGTTATCAACAAAACGACAAAATGTGGGTGCTTTTCAATTGGATTTTTTTTTCCTGATAAGATCACAAAACTTGAATACTTGATTAATCACGTTTCCCTCAAAAGGAAGAATTTGAGCCTTGAGAAGTTTCCTCGACTCTTTCTACAGAAATCAAAGGATATTAGGCATAACTCAACCTAACAAAACTGACTTATTAGGGGAGAATTGTCCTCACCTTATTAAGTGGATCATGTCAATATCTCCAGCCAATGTGGGATTCTAATACGCTCCCTCACGCACAGCGTGAACCATGTCAAACCGTTGCGAATAAGTTGATATTGGGGGACCTAACATTGCAAAACTGTGTCTGCTCTGATATCATTTTACAGAAATCAAAGGATATTGGGCCTAACTCAACCTAACAAAATCAGCTTATTAAGAGAGGATTATCCTTACTTTATTAAGTGAATCATGCCAATATCTCCAACTAATGTGGAATTCTAATAACTCTTTTGATCTATTATTTCTCCAATATTCATGATTCTCTGTCTATATTTGGTGAAGTTCACATTCATGTGTAAACTAACCGCATCCTTTCACGTAAAGCTAAAACTGCTCAATCGCTTTTTTCTCCGTAAAGTAAATTCTCCAGTCAACACATTGAGTACAAAATCACAAAACTCTTATTATTACTAACTTAAGTAATCATTCGTTACTGTTACTCTTGGCTCTTTCCTAACTCTTGGCTCTTATCATTACTAACTTAAGTTTTCTTTTCTCAAGTCACTCCAATAACATTCTTATTCTCCATCTGTTACGCAAGAGGTCATTTTTAGATGACATCCTCAGTAGAAACGCCATCAAATTTATGTGCCCATCTCTCTTTCCCACGCAGACGTAGAGGTTAAGAATTAACGTGAAAAAGGAAAAGCCATTTTTTCTTTCTTTATTAATAATGTTATGTTCTAGGGTATGAAAAAAAAATCTGATAAATAGAATATCAGTTTAAATTGTCATATTTTTATCAAATCTATAAATTATATATATATTTATTTTAATATAATTTTGATCAAATCTCTGTAAAAATCACAATAATTAATAGAGGTTCTTACCGCGCAGCAAGGATGCCCTATAAAAATCTCCTCATTTTTTTTTTCCTGTAGAAAAGACAGAGAGAACTTGTAAGCGCAACCATCTTATCAAATAAACACCTTGTGGGTGTCTGTGATATTTGTCTCTAGTACATTTCTTTCAGTAACTTAGGGACTAGACTGTAGACGTGTCACTTAACTATTGGGCCTTGGAAGACCATAGAGTGACGAGCTTGTTTGCCTCCACAAATCAACTTGTGTGCACTAGTTTTTGTTATGCCCCGTTCACTTCGACGATTCGAGTTTAGAATTTGAGTTTTTTTATAGTAAAAAGCTCTCACAAACAATTACATCTAATTTTTTTATTACAGTAAAAAATTCTCACATAAAATCACATCTCAATTCGAATCAGCGAAATGAACGGGCCTATGTTATCTAATCCCTCAGTCCCACTTTCAGTTTATCTTGACTTGAAAGCAAATACCAGCGGCAATTTGCTTACCATAAATACACCTACTTCTTTGGTTCAAATAAAATCACATCATATACACATAAAAGTCCCTTCTTTAGTTTCTAGCATAAAGATTACTTTTCTCTCCAAAGCAGTACTTATCATAGTCACTCGGATAGAATAGGCCATGGATGGGACAAGCCTAATCATCTACAGGGTAGTACTAGTATTTTTGGCTTGCTTAATTAAAAGCCTTGTACCAGCACAATCAGCTCCTGATGATGCTTTAATCACTCAGATTCCTGGATTCTCGGGCACTTTTCCTTCCAAACACTATTCTGGGTATTGCTTATATTTTGTCATTGTTTATGCAGTTTTGAAAATTGTTTACTTTTTTCTTTTTCAATTACTGGGTCTTCTTCTTCTTCTTCTGATATTAATGGCTGTTTTAATTGTTGTTGTTTTGTTGGATCTGTTTGAAGGTATGTGACAGTTGACCAAAACCATGGGAGGAATCTGTTCTACTATTTTGTTGAATCTGAGAGGAAGCCATCTGAAGATCCGGTTGTTCTTTGGCTTAATGGTGGACCGGGTTGTTCCAGCTTTGATGGCTTTATTTACGAGCATGGTATTTTTTTTTTCTTTATTTAATTTGTTTTTTGTTTTTTGTTTTCCTTCTTTTTTTTTTTTTTGAGAAACTAGATCCGGATAATGGGTAATTTTCAGGTGGGATGCTCTTGTATTGAATACCTTTTCTGCTTTTCAATTAACTGGGTACTAGTGTATTGACTATTTAATTTGTTTTTTGTTTTTTGTTTTTTTTGTTTTGCTAAGATAATTTGTTAATTTTATGAAACTGGTTCTGTCCTGTTTCTCAGGACCATTTAATTTTGAAAAAGCAAAAACAAAGGGAAGCCTTCCTCAACTGCACCTTAATCAATACAGCTGGTCAAAGGTTGAAACTTTTGTGTTTATTATTAATGTTCTTTTAACTGTTACTTAGTGTAACAGCAGAGTTTAATATGTAGGTTTAGGATCACTGTATTTACAATTACGGGTCACTTTCAGGTTTCCAACATCATATATCTGGATTCTCCTGCTGGTGTTGGGTGCTCTTACTCTAAAAACCATTCTGACTATACAACCGGAGATCGAAAAACTGCGTCCGATAGTCACACATTTCTTCTAAAGGTACTGAATAGCTCCAAAAAGTTGGATAATTTTAGATGAATTACTAGTTCTCCTTGTCTCCAATAATGCTAATTTATCTGCAAATTCTTGGTTTGAAACCAGTGGTTTGAACTCTATCCCGAATTTCTCTCCAATCCATTTTTCATTGCTGGAGAGTCATTTGCTGGAGTTTATGTGCCAACTCTTACTTATGAAGTAGTGAAAGGTATTTCATCCACAATGAAACATTAATAACAAAGTAAAGTACTGATCCTTGACTTGATTTGAAATATAAGCTAAAACTGCAGCTTTCGATCTGTAACAGGAATTGATGCAGGTACAAAACCTATAATTAACCTTAAGGTATGCATCTGCAGTTATTTATTTATGTATAAGTTTTAAATTTCAAACACATTGCTTTAATCTAAAGTCAGTACGTTATAGGGCTACCTTGTAGGAAATGGAGTAACAGATGAAGAGTTTGATGACAATGCTCTTGTTCCATTTGTGCATGGAATGGGACTTATATCAGATGAGTTGTTTCAGGTGGGTCCCTCTCATGTGACATTTGGAATTCTCAGAAACTCTTTC
Source organism: Morus notabilis (assembly GCF_000414095.1). NCBI lineage: Eukaryota > Viridiplantae > Streptophyta > Magnoliopsida > Rosales > Moraceae > Morus > Morus notabilis. The sequence goes on along the minus strand of NW_010360734.1, from coordinate 233,185 downwards.
TGAACTTCTTGTTTTTAATCCATAAATATATCTGATAAATCCATGTTGCTTGTGCTATTAGGAGGTTAAAATTGAGTGTGGAGGAAACTATCATAATTCTCTCAACGCTAGTTGTGCCACCAAGCTTGCAAAAGTTGATGAGGTAACAATTTATTGTTACGAAAGTGAAATAGAAGAATTTGATAAGATTAGTTTAGTACTTAAGGAAGATTCAAATCAATTTTCTTTCAGGACATAGATGGATTGAACATATACGACATTCTGGAGCCATGTTATCACAGCCCCGAGCCAAGGGACATTACGACTACTAAATCTAAAATGCCAGCCAGTTTCCGACAGTTAGGGGAAACCGAAAGGCCTCTTGCTGTAAGAACAAGGATGTTTGGTCGCGCTTGGCCTCTTAGAGCTCCTGTTAGAGAAGGAATTGTTCCCACGTGGCCACAGCTTCTTAATAGCAATTCTGTTCCTTGCACTGTAAGTTTCGTTCGCTTTCGAATGCTTCGAATTCCTTTCTCCCCCGTCAATTTCATCGGTTTTCTCCAGCTGAACAGGCCAAGTGAAAGCATGTCCTAGTCTGACCAAATTCATTTGCATAATGTTAAAAGACTATTGTAACAACTACATATGCTTCCAAAAATTAATTTCAATCTTTTGTAGGACGACGAGGTTGCAACGACATGGTTGAACGATGAAACGGTCAGGAAAGCACTTCATGTAGCAGAGGTAGTTTCTTATAGAAAACCTTAAACCAGAATCTCAAACTGTTTTGGCTGTCAAAGCAGTAATCTTATCATTGTTACATAAACAGGAAAGTTTGGTGGGTAGTTGGGAGTTGTGTACAGGTAGAATTACTTATTATCATGATTCTGGAAGTATGATTCCGTACCACAGAAACATCACCTCCAGAGGATATCGAGCGCTCATATACAGGTAAACGGCCAAGGCCTAATGCCATCTTGTACAAGAGCCTTTCAGTGAGGACTTTCTCTGTGCCACAAAAAAAAAAAAATTATAAATAAATACCAGCATTTAGTGTGGTATGGGCAGTGGCGAGTTAGGATTTTTTTTTTTTTTTTCCTTTTTTCTTTCCCAAGGGGCATGAATTATATACCGAAATTTTGAACTAAAATCACAACGCAATAATTTTTTAATCTTTAGTATATTTCTTTTTTTTTTCCCTCCAAATGAAGATGAACTAAGCTTTAATAGAGTGTTTTTATTTTTATTTTTATTTTTTGTTTTGTCAAGTTAACCAGTCCAACAAATTATGAATTTGTATAGTAGTGTACTTGATTTTTATTTTTCTGAGGTTTCGAGTTTGAAATTTGAGTATATTAAAAGTGTCAAACTTGGGGTGTAATATGTACATATTGTAATTAGAAATTTGGTCGGGTGGGGAACTAGAAGAAAAATTGCAAAGAAAATTTTTGTTGGGGGCAAAAGTATAATCAGCCCCTAGGCCAAGCCTATATACTATTTATCAATTGATGTGTTATTGCATCTCCAATTCAAAGTTGAATTTCCATGTGACATGTCGATGCCAAAATTTAGCATTTGGGTAACAAAAGCATTTTTAGTCCTGTTTAGCATATGTTATAGTTGTGGCAAATTTGAATTTTGGCATTTGATTATCTATTTGTTAATGAGTTAACGTTATTACTTTAATTACAGTATTGTCATTTTTTTTTAAATTTTTGAAAAATAAAAATTCTCTTTTCATAATTCCAAAGCATAAAATTGATGATAAAGATTAGATATAACATTTGAATGGCACTATGTATTGGAGCATAAAATAGAAAGAACATATGTTATTTTCACACTTTTATATCAATATATAATATTGATATTGGCATTTTGCATTTGAGATGGTATAACTGATGAGCGTTCCTATGCTATTTTGTTGGCAGTGGTGATCATGATATGTGTGTTCCATTCACCGGGAGTGAAGCGTGGACAAGATCATTGGATTATCAGATTGTAGATGAGTGGAGGCCTTGGTTTTCCAATGGACAAGTCGCTGGGTAAACCTGTCCTTTTCCTGGGAGTGAAAAAGAAAAAGAAAAAAAAAAACTTCTAAAACTATTTCTGTAAAATTCAATACAAAAACTTTGAATTATGAAAAATACTCTATCTTCCGTTCATTTCACCGATTCGAGTTTAAAATTTAAGTTTTGCTACAGTAAAAAACTCTCAGAAACAATCACATCTAACTTTTTTATTACAATAAAAAATTCACATAAAATCGCATCTCAACTCGAATTAAAAACTCAAATTAACGAACTAAACGGGCCTTTAGTTTCATGAGTATTATAGGAAAACCCATTAACCTTTATGTTAATTATCTCTTAATTATTGGTTGCAGGTATACTCAAGGGTATGAACATAACCTCACATTTCTAACCGTTAAGGTACTTGGTTGCTTGAAAATGCTTCTATGATCTGTACTTTATTCATAATTTGTATTATTCTAATAATTAATTTACTTTTCTTTTAAGTGATTTATTATTATTATTTTTTCTTTTGGCTGAGATTAAAGAGTTTTTTTTGTTTGTTGATCTGGTGCAGGGATCCGGACATACTGTTCCAGAATACAAGCCGCGAGAGGCATTTGATCTTTACAGCCGATTTTTGGCCGGAAGGCCACTATAAAAGAAATTTGGTTGATTGCAATTAACTGTCTACGAAATAACAATAATATGATGGTCAGAAATAGAAGGGGGAAAAAAAAAAAAGGATTGCTATTATCTGTTCTGATGAGAATTTGATGTTACCATGTTAGAAATATCTTCTGATTATCCAAGCTTTAAAATCCTATCTGACTACTACTTTGTAAAGGATATTACAATAGGTGAATAAGTGTATAACTTTACTGCTGAAAGAAAAGAATTGTAATATTGCAGATTTTAGAAAAGAAAATTTCCAATAGGGACATAAAGGTGATATTCAACTCTGTTGTAACTATAAAATTAAAAACTGCTCATAAGTACAATACTTTGAAAATAAAATTAAGAGTAAATCTCACTAGGCCTCTATTCCTAGAACGACCATAAACTGATATATGAATATCAATAACGTCTCTCTCATTTCATAATGGACTGACTGAGACCATCATATTCCTCAGTACAATGCAAATAACCCGATACAATATGAAGCATATTTGGAAACAATACCATGTAGATGTTCACTCTTCCAAATTAGCTGTAAAAACCGGTACGGAATTATGTCAAAAATCGAGATGGCAGAAACCGGAGTAACTACTACTCTTTGAACTTTAGATAATATATGGCTTGAATGAAGAACCCAAGCTTCAAAGAATGAGATATATAAAAGAGACGGATAATACCAAAATCCTCGGAGCAACATCTGTCTAATTTCTTGCATCATCAGAGGCAGGCAGGCAACCCCAACAAAACTAGACAGCACTTTTCTTGCTTCTGAAGTTCTCCTTCATCGATGCAAATTTTTTCTTGCATTGATTCACCGTCTTCCCAGGAACTGCTGTAGCGACTCGCTCCCACCGCTGATTTGTCTCCTTTGGAAAAGTTTTAAGAGCCTGAACCAGGGCTCTTTCTTGTACAACGGACCACACGTCATGATCTGAACTAGATGAAACCCCATTTGCAGCATTCGAATCACTAGGATTCTGCTTGTTTGTGTTCGTGTTCCTGTTTGATGAATCTTGTGAAGTATCTGTCTGTGAAGCACCGTTTTCAGGCATCTGAGGGGTCGATACCCCTTCGAGTTCCTCCCTAGTTGTAAGTGGAGATGCAATAGTCGGGGCAGGCTTCCTCTTTTCAAGAAATGAATCAAAAGCTTTGTTGGAATCAGGCTTTTGTAGGAGCACTGTTTTGGTTGCCTTCAGAATTTCTTCCACAGATCTCCCAGTACCAATGTATTCAGATATAACTTCCCACCTCCGAGATGTTCCTTTGGGGTATTTCTGCATTCCTTTTCTCAAAAGCTCAATTTCTTCTCTGCCCCAAGGTTTTTCTTTCTTCTCAAAGCTGCTAAATGAGACACTTCCATTAGTCTCTACAGAACCATTCTGCAATGGAGTTTTCTTCTCGTCTTCTTTCTTAGTCTCTGAATTACCACTATATCCACGTGCATCTCTGAGAACTTCTGCTATCTCCATCCCTCCTTTGCCCTCCATCTTGTCGCATATATTCCTCAGCTGCTCGGTGTTAAGTTCCATGCAAAGACTTTCCACGTCATCTGCGGAAATATTCAGCAACTTATGCGATACAGCGGGGTTCGAAAGTGTTCGGAGGCGAGTCCGCTCTTTGCGCAAGAGTTTCTTCTCCTTCTCTTTCACCTTCTTCTGCTGTAAGGCTGCTTCTGCAGCTCTTTTTTCTTCCTCCTCTTTTCGGCGCCTCTCCTCTTCAGCAGCCCTGGCTGCTTCTTCCTCTTGCAATTTCTTTGCAAGATACTTGGCCTCCCTTTTCTTCTGCTTCTCAGCTTTCTCCTCTTCCTTTCTTCTCAAAATCCTGGGGTCTCTTTTATAGGTGTTGTCAACAAGAGAACGGATCCTTGCATATTCTTCCTTCCTAGCCTTTTCTGAAAGTTTTGCATTCTGCCTCTCCATCCACCTCTTATGGTCACGAGATTCAGCTTGCTCAAGATCAAACTCATCAGCATGTGGGAACTCTCTCCAGCTTTTAAAAGTGTACCAAAAGTTATAAAAGCTATCTACTTCGGCAATTGAGGTACTATCATCTCCTAAAGATGGGACTGGTTGGGCAACCGACCACCTTCCATTCCTCATAAAAGCTGGACCAAACACCTTGAAAAAGTCTTGTGGGGCACAGTCGGTTGGAATCTCATCATCAAACTCATCAGTGGAATCATAAATTCTTCTTTTCACGGGATCGATTAACGCTTCATATGCTTCTTGTATGGCCTTGAAATGGCTCTCTATCTCATCCTTCTTTGCCTGTTTGGCAGCTTCAGTTTCCTCAGCAAGGAGAAGAGCAGCCTGCTTGTCAGGATGATACTTCAAGGCAACCTCACGATAGCTTTTTCTTATCTGTTCCTCAGTAGCAAGATATCTTAAATGGGCCAAACCCAACAATGCATAATGATCTTGCTGCTTGCCCTCAGCACCTGATTTCTTTTTACTTTTACTGCTGTATGAATCAGAAGATGGCACGTAACTTTGTTCCTTGTCATCAGCCACTTTCTGATCTCCATCATCGATGACTTCCTCCACGTGACCAACAAGTCTAAGTGCAGCACGATGGAAGGAATGCCCAGCTGGTTCAAATCTCAAAGGCTTGATAGGAAGAGAATTCGAAGACACAAGGATTGGCTTTCCATCTACAATCTCTTGTGAGTAGGAAATAAGCCGAACATTGGATCGGACATCCATTACGGCTAAAAAAAGATTGTATTACGATACCAAACTATCCTGAAAAATTTCTTCTGTATATTTCAGTACTTCCTTAAGGAAGGACTGGTAACAAGTCGATACTGCAATAAAGAAACAAACTTCAATCACATTCAGAACCTTCTATTTTTTTTCCCTTGCAAAAGTTACTATAACACATCACAATACACATTCATTAGAAACCAAAATGATATCTAACAACAAATATCTTGTTAAACTTAAACATACAAAGCTCAGGCGAACCTAACTAAAACATTCGACCAAATCACAGCTAAACCTAAGTTAAACAATAAACATAAAAGCAAGTCGCTTTAAATGTCAAACAATTGGAATAAGATTGAATTTCACAAACGTAATTAAATTACCAACAAGAGTAAACAGCTAATAAAAAGACCAATTCTCAACCTTTTGGGGAAAAAAAAGGAAAAGAAGAAGAAGGAAGAAATGAAAACAAAGAAAAAGCAACCAACTAAGAGATAACGATCAAAACAGGAAAATCAAACAATTAAAACCGAAATCGATAGCCAAGCTTCCCAAAGAAAATATGACACGAGTAAAAACACGAGCTGAAATTTTTTACCAAGAACTCCATTAGCGTTTTGAAAGTAGCAATCATCGTGACATCATGAATAATCAAGGAGATAATATGATATGAACACAGAATAAAATACAAAAACTTGGATATAGAGAATGGAGATAGACGAACCTTCGCCGGAGAATCGAGTCGGCGGAGGAGATCGGAGAACGATAACAGGCTGGTTGGGACGGAGGAGATGATGGAGTCGCTTTCTTCTGAGGTTCGCAGTTCGCAGATGTATGTAATGGTATGTCAGTGGTACAAGCAAAGCTCAAATGCCCTAATTCTGGACGGGGCAACTTGGCAGGCAGACATTGAACAAACATATAACCGCCTCTTTTGGGCCCCGAATGGGCTCCCCTTATCTTTGTGGGCTAGATAACAGCCCGTAGATTGAAGTGGCCCAACAACGGCGACGCGCTTTCGTCAACGACAATATGAAAATGGCGTGAAACAACGCCTTGAGAACGACGATCGTCTCAGGAAAAGACGACACCTTAAAGACGGCAAATCGGCAATAGTTTTAAGTACACTGTACACGACAAGAAGTTTGTAAACGACAACGTCCGTTTTACCGGCATCAGTCTATGAAAACAACTATTTAACAAACGGCAACATTGTCAAAACTCTATTGAACGACAATAATACCAAAAGAAGAATTCATGACAGTATATTAAATTTGACGTTTGTTTCAATCAATAAACCTTTATAAAAACAAAGACAATATAGGAATATCACAGATTTTGCCATCGGAATCTGAAACTTTATATTTATGTGATTGAACATAAATAAATTATATATTTTAAGTGAATTGAGTAGTTTATTTTTAAGTTTATACCATTTAATGATGTAAATATAAAATAACACCATCTGAGTGCAGTTTTAGATTTCTCCCAACATTTTATGAAAAGGGATGTGGAAAATTCTAAAGGACAAGCGACAAAAGGGCAACACTTTTGAAACGACAGGACGACAAATATAAACGGTACTTCAAAAGCACAGAAATCTATTTCAGAAAAACGACAAGATATTGAAATGAAGTGCTATTCTCTTTCTTCCATGAAATCTTTTTTTTTTTTTTTTAAGGGAGACAACGCATCAATATCCATTTTTGGCATGTTTTCTAATCATGAATAGAGAATGAGAATTGGGATTCAAAATTAACTTTATGTTTACTTAAGGTCCGTTCATTTCGCTGATTCGAGTTTAGAATTTGAGTTGAGATATGACTTTATGTGAGAGCTTTTTACTGTAGCAAAAAAGTTAGATGTGATTGTTTGTGAGAGCTTTTTACTGTAGAAAAACTTGAATTCTAAACTCGAATCAACGAAGTGAACAGGGCCTTACTTATTTATATCCTGAAATGAGAGTAAAAATATGTGAATCTCACACCAATTTAGGGTTGAAGAATGAGATTGACACTCCCCTCACCTCCCACCGGATTGGCACTCCCCCCACCGGATTGTCACTCTCATTCTTGATATTAAATACAAAGTTACGAATTTACTCTTAAATTTTCTCCTTTATTTAACTCTCTAGGGTTTATTTCCCTCTTTCTCTCTCAGCCATTTACCATCTCCTATTCTTTTCTTCTGCCCGGCCGGTTCTTCAATTTGCAGGTAGGACATTAATTCATCCTTCATTTTTGTTTTCATTTTGCTTTTTTTTTGTTTGGGTTGAACACGTTGATAAGGTAGGCCATTAATTCATCCTTTATTTTTATTTTCGTTTTGCTTTAGTTTGTGGGTAAGGAATAGACATGATGCCCAAATAAAACGATAATATTGACGCAGAACATTATCTTAAATTTGACCCAAATCAACAGTAATAGGAGTTTGTTAGCAACGTCAAATACCATCTCCTACACTCAATTGAAATAACAATGGTCAGGGACAGTTGAAAAAATAATTTTAATTGGAACGAGGCCTTCTAAATCAGATAAGCACATGCATAAGACAAAAATGTAAAGAGAACAATACCAATGTTCTCTAGTTTTTTTTTTTCTTTTTTTCTTATAATTTGATTCTTGTGTTATGCCTATTGTTGTTCATTTTTATAATATACAATGTAATACTAAATCTAATTTTATATGTTGATAATGTAGAGTAATCATGTCTAGACTTTTAGTATGAAAGAAGATAATAGTTGTAGTGATAAAAGAGATAGTTATGATGTTACAAATGATTATGGCTGTGTGTGCTGCTATGTGTACCTGTATTTATATTTATTATGAACGAAGGATACAAAGTTCAAAGATGGTTATAAGGGTTTATCAACAATTAGGTCATTTGTATGATTTGGTTTACAAGAGTGATATCAAGTGTGTAGCACAATTAAGAATGGATAGAGAAACGTTTAGAATTTTATGCAAGCTTCTATGTGAGAAAGGAGGTTTGACAAGCACAAGAAATGTATATGTTGAGGAGATGCTTGCAATGTTTTTGCACATCTTAGCACATCATGTTAAGAACATGATGATTAGTTTCAATTTTAAGAGATCCGGAAGAACGATTAGTAAATGTTTCCACGAGTGTTTAAAAGCAATTATTCGGTGTCAAAAAGAATTTTAGAAAAACTCAGAACCAGTTTTGGAGGACTCAACTGACCCTAAATGGAAGTGGTTTAAGGTATGTGTTTTATTTATTATTATTTTGAAAAAAATTGTTTTAAATTATATTTGTGTTCTTAAAATTTTATGCTTCTTTTTCATAATAATGTAAAATTGTTTTGGAGCATTGGATGGAACGTATGTAAGAGTTCGTGTGTCAGAAGTAGACAAATCAAGATATACAATAAGGAAAAATAAGATTGCTACTAATATCTTAGGAGTTTGTTCACAAGACATGCAATTTATATATGTCTTACCAGGATGTGAAGATTCAATGCACGATATGCGTGTGATTAAAAAAATCTAATTACTAGTTAGTTATTCTAATATTAAGATAGTTAGCATAATATACAATTTTTTTTTAAAGTTCAACACACAAAAATCTACTAAAATGGTAGGTAAGTAAATTTATAACAGTTTATTCTGATTCTGAGTGTAAGTAAATACATGAATAGGATTGGGATTGATTTCGATTCTAATTCCTGGAACCTAAGTAAACAACTTATTTTGACTCAAATTTCTAATTCCGATTCCTCTCACTCTGAATTTTGTCCACTCCGATTGATGTCCTTACTAAATCTAGATCAGTACAGCAAGATGTAGCTCATCCCCACTTCCAGTAACTTCATGATGAAAGCTCTTATCTGGAATATCCGGGGTATAGCAAGATCTAAATCTCGTGGAAGACTTAATAATATTATTAAAAGAAAGTTAGCATTGCAGCCATTCTGCTAAAACATTCGAGGATGCAGCAGATTGGCAGAAAGAGAATTACGAATAAGTAAACATGTCCTTTGTCTTTCAAGTGAATATAAATTCTAAAACGACAACTTTACGAACGCAAACATTTTCTCGAACGACACGAAACGTAAAAATGGTAAAATCTTTTTATTTTTAAATAAGTGAAAAATTAAGAGAGAAAAAACGGTAAAATTCATTTTTACAAAAGATCATCTCTTGCAAACAATTTCGCCTTTTTTAATTATTATTTCTTTTCCTCCCCCCAGCAGCTTAGGTATACGACTCAACTGAAAAGCAAACGAGCTACAAAACAATCACCTTCTACTGTTTTACGCAATAAGCAGCGGCAAAACAAAAATGGCGGTGTTGCAGAAACGCCTCTTCTGCAGCGCGGTCCCGAAGAAATGGCCGGTGAAGCAAGTGACCAAGACCAATTTCCCAGAATCCTTGGAGGAGATAAAGCGCCACATCTCCAGCTCCGACTTCGTCGCCGTGTCGCTGCAAAAGACGGGCTCGTTCTCGGCGCCGTGGCACCGCCTCCTGCCCTTCGACACCGCCGACACGGCCTATTCCAAGGCCAAGTCCTCCGCCGAGCGCTTTCAGCTCTTCCAGTTCGCCCTTTGCCCTTTCTCCCTTGAAAACTCCAAGCTCGTCGCTCACCCGTGAGTGTACCGCTTTTTGTAATTTCAAGCAAAGAAAACGGAAAAGGATAAATCTTGAGGAATTATATATTCAAATGATATTCTCTTGGTTTCGTTTTGTTCTGTTGTTGCAGGTATAACTATTTGTTGTACCCTAGGGATGAACTGAAATTGGGGATGCCATCTTACAGTTTCTCGTGCCAAAGTTCGCATTTGACCTCCATGGCTCGAGAAGGTTTTGACTTTAATGCCTGCATTTATCACGGTAAGTCCTTTTGTTCTTATGAACGTTTGAGCGCTCAATTAGCTGATTTACAAGTATATGGATGATGTTTCTTTTGTTAAAAGTTTTGCCAAAGGAGTTTTTCAGGGAGGTTCAAGTTGAGATGATACAAATGTTTAAGTTTAGGAACGTGTTAATGGTTATATTTTTTGCTTAATTGTTTAGGTTCAAAATTATGCTCAGTTGTTTATATTTGATCATAGATTTGACTACTAAAAATAGAGATTTAGCGATTCAAAATAGAGATCTACGTAAAAATTTTAAATTGGTTATTGCAAACCATTTTTATTTTTTATTTTTTATTTTTTATGGTTTTGAGATATCCCATCCCATGTAATGTTCTCCAATTTCGCAGGTATATCTTACTTGTCTAGAGAACAAGAAACTGCAGCTAAAATTCGGATAGGGAATCCGAGTCCCAGCACTCTTGTAGTTGATTCTAGTTTTGCCCCTAGTGTTGCTGATTCTATATTCATGGAAAGATTAAAATCACGAGTTATTCGCTGGAAGAGTGCGTGTCAAAAACCCAAGGATAGCAGAAATGGTAAGGAAAATGTTGCTTATAGATTTTTTTTTTTTAAACATCTGATATGTTTTTGTTTCTTTTCAAACGTGTCATCCAATTTTCAATTTGCAGAGGTTCTGATGAATTCATTAAGAAAACTTATTATGGGAAGTGAATATTATGGGTCTAGACCATCCATCAATTTAGATGTTTGCAGTGAACGTCAAGTGCAACTTGTTCTAGAGGTAACACTTTATTTGAAGCAGTTGGAAGCTAGCATCGAGTTTGATAAAATAGATAACATAGGTTCGGTCTTTTTTTTCCCTACTGGATTGGCTGCAGGTGTTAAGAGAATTCTCTGATGAACTTGTTCCTTTACTAATCCCAGCAAAGAGTGGAGGAACCCAGGCAGTCCGTGTGGTTTTAGCAAGCTCAAAAGAGGATAAGGAATTTTTTGAGGTAGTGATCAACTACTAATTTCTTAGTGATAATGTCTGCTCAAGATTTGTGTGCATAAAGTTCTTTTTTTTTTTTTTTTGGCTTTGAAAATGGCAGGAGGAGCTGCGATGCCGTGAAGAGGAAGAAAACAAGAAATTTCGGGGATTTCGAGAGGTGATCGATTTGATTTCTGCTTCACAGAAACCTGTTGTCTCCTACAATTCCCTTACTGGTGTATCTCTAGTTATATTTCTGATTGTTAAATTTACCTGAATTGATTTTATCTTTAATATTGGTTTAATTTTCATCTTATGCTCTGTGTTTTTTTAATGCAGACTTTACATTTATTCACTCGAAATTCCTTGCTCCTCTACCTCCCACCATAGATGAGTTTGCGAGCTCTTTACGCCCGGTTTTCCCCCATGTTCTTGATGTCAGCCATCTGATGAAGGTTGTTCGTCCTCTAAGAAAAGTGGCCAATATACCTGTAGCTATTTCCTACCTGAACAATCATTTCTTTGCGCCTGTTGATATTGAAATCTCTCACCAAGGTAGTTATTCTTTCTGTTTTGTCTTGATACACACGTTAGTCCCACAAAACTATAAACATGCTTAATTGCCAGGCTTTATTCTCCTCTTTTAATCTCAAAAGTTTTTGACACCTTACAATGACTTTGTGTACCGTGTTTGGGGTTTACAGCCACAGAAAATGAAGGCAGGAATCATGGGCTTAATGTCATAAGAATATGTCATTTATTTGCAAAGCTCTGCTCCATTCTCAAAATTGGGAGCAGTTCCACCATGTCGGGGAATGATGTACTTTTAGCTCCGGCTCTTGAAGAGTGTACAAACGTTTTCAATGCATTCTCTACCAGCTCTGAAGAATCAATCGACGAGGATATCAGTGTCTGGACAGAGAGCACAAGAAAAGTCAGCTGTGAGCATTTGGTTTTCTTGTGGGGATTTGGAAGCGGGACGACTGCTGGAAAGCTGAAGAGCTTGCTCAACAAGTCACATTACGTATCCTCCAAAGAGTTCGATATTCGGTTAGTGGATAAAAGTTGTGCCATCCTTGTTTTCTGGCAACCTGGCTTGGCTGAAACCTTTCTGGATGTTATGAATAACAGTGAAGAGATCACTGGGTCTTTAAGGGAGCTGGTTTCCGAGGGCCTGAGAGCAGCTTCTTATGAGACTTACAAGAGGGTCTGTAAGTTGCCCATATGGGAAGCAGACTTAGGAGAGTCCTTGGACAGAGCGTTGGAAGATTCTGACTGTCTCACAGAAGCTCATTCTAAAGCAACTCCCAAAGAAATTTACTGGTCCAATGATGATATGATTAATCTCGATGAGCTTTGATGTTTCGATTCATTTTTTGAAGATAAGACCCACTAACCAATGCAGAGAAGGGAATTTTCTATGCTTGAGATAGTCTTCTCCCATTTAACTTCAAACGTATTTGGAGGGAAAACAAAGTAGGCTTTTCTAATGCAAGTCATCCTACTTTGGTTTGTTAATAGAGACTGAGTTTTCTTCAAAAGGTTGCACCAAGTTATTTTTTGTTTTGGTCCTTTGTAAGGGTATATATTGATTTTATATCTGATATTGTATCCGATATTGATCATTAACAGTTGCTGAATTCACAAAGCAATGGAAATGAGTTTTTTTTTTTTTTTAATTATTCTTATTCTTATTGGTATTGTTAGTCACTCTAGCAAATTTCTCACGTGTGAGTGAAGCACCATAGAATTAATACTTGGGTTTTACAATATGCACAGCACCGATTTACTCTTTTGCTAAAAAAAAAATAAAATAATGATAATAATAAAAAATACCAAGGGCCTTTTTGTAATAGCAACTACTGGCAGAAGAGTTCCAGGACGAGATGCTCGTAACTGGTGTCCAGCACTGTCCAGTTGACGGCGAAACTGACTAAGAAAAGAAAGTTATGGCTACAGCTTCAACTTCTTGCCCACATCCTAGTTTACGCAGAAATTACTTCGTTTCTTCTCCAAGATCTCCTTTCTGTAGTTTCTCCTACCAATCAAGCTTCGTCGGCTCCAAAATCCCCAAGAAATGGCTCTCGTTGACCGACAAAGCTCGATCCAATCGAACTGATCCGTTGACTTGCTCGCGTCCGAACCTGACATGCTCGTCATCTTCCCACACTTCCGATGTCGTAATTATCGGTGCCGGAGTAATCGGGTTGACAATCGCCCGGCAGTTCCTCCTCGGGTCGGACCTGTCGGTCGCCGTCGTCGACAAGGCAGTCCCTTGCTCCGGCGCCACCGGTGCTGGTACGTCGTTTTCGCCGCTATCGGTTTCCTTGTTTGGCTGCCGAGAGAATGTTGCGTGTGACGACAAGTGTGTGTGTCTGATTCAAACAGAGTAAATTTTTCTATGTCTTTTTCCGTGGCTGAATTTGATCGGTTTTAGGGCAGGGTTACTTATGGATGGCGCACAAGACCCCTGGTAGTGATATATGGGAATTAGCAATGAGAAGCCACGAGCTATGGCGGATGTTTGCCGAGAGTCTCCATGAACAAGGCATGAATCCTCAAGACCATTTGGGTTGGAAGAACACAGGTATAAAAAAGTAAATAAATAAATAAAAAGATGTAAAACTTTTTTTTTTTTCAAGCTTCTGTTTTTTCTTAATTTGATGACATTCATGATTCCTTAAATCTAATTGTTCATCGCGTTGTTAGAATGCCAATCAACTCAAAATTCAAACTTTAGGATTCATTGTGGTTCTAGAAGATGTGTTGCCATTGGAGTAATTGTTGATAATGGTGAATGTGTTGTATAGGCAGCTTGTTAATTGGTAGAACTCCGGAAGAGTTGGATGTTTTGAAAAGGCGGGTGAAGCTGCTTAGTGATGCTGGGTTGAGATCAGAGTACCTGTCTGCCAGTGACTTGCTTCTGAAGGAACCGGCTCTCATGGTTGAAAAAGATAGTGGGGCTGCTTTTGTGCCTGATGACTGCCAATTGGATGCTCGACGAGCTATCGATGTTATTTTGAAGGTTTCTCTCTCTCGCCTTATTTTCCTTTCCTTCAGAAATAGTTTCATGCTATTGCTTAGTCGTTAAATTATCTGCGATCTCTGTAGTGTTTTCCCACTATAGTTATGGATCAAATTTGTAGGCGAACAGGAATTTTTCGACGCAAGGCAGATACACCGAGTTCTTTCATGATCCAGTTACAAGTTTATTAAGGTCTGTTATCATCATTTTTTATTGTGCTTGTGGTTGTAATGGCAGACCAAGAGAACTTGAGAACGGAAACTGCATCAAGGAAGTCATATATGTTGTTAGGATGACTGTTGTTACTCTTATGTGTACCCAGATCTGGTGGCAGCGATGAGGTCGTAGGTGTTAAGACTGTAAAGAATACATTACACGGAAAGGTCATTGTTGTAGCAGCTGGTTGTTGGAGTGGCTCTTTGACACAGGACCTGTTTAGAGAATTAGACATTGTATTAAATGTCCCTGTAAAACCTCGAAAGGTTTGAATCTTATCTGCATACTGACTTATTCTTGTGTATATTTAGACGTTTCTAAATTTGTTTAGCCAAACAATCTTTTTACGTTGCTTTGGTTGGGACGAATGGGAATAGACACTAGAAACCTTTTGTTCCTGCCCACCAAAGTTTTCTGTAAATTTATATGATTTAGGACTGGACCTTTTCACGACAACAAGCTTTCTTTTAAACTCAGACATCCGACACATAATCTGAATGACATGGCTGTTTCCGCTATGTAAGCTCGGAAAGGTCAACGAGCTTGAGCTAACTGTTATTTATCTACATCACAGGGTCACCTGCTAGTGCTTAAGAACTTCAGCTACCTTCAACTAAATCATGCTCTGATGGAAGTCGGATATGTTGCTCACCAAACTGCAACTCAACTTCCTGGGAGATTGACTTCCGAAGTATCTGATCATAGACAAAACTTGTCTATTTCGATGACTGCCACCATCGATACCTTGGGAAACCTTCTCCTTGGTAAGATTTAGTTACTTCTGTTCTCAATTCTCCAATTCCAGTATAGTTTGACGAAACTATCTTTAATTTGGTTATTTGGCCTTCAGGGAGTAGCCGAGAGTTTGCTGGTTTTAGCACTGAGATGGAAGAATCTGTCACTAATCGTATATGGGAGCGAGCTACGGATTTCTTTCCCAAATTGAAAGAACACTCCCTCTCTGATTTCATTAAGAGAAGAGAAGTGAGAGTAGGACTACGGCCTTGCAGTGAGTTTCAATATTTTTTTTAACCTAATAAGAAAGAAACTCTACTTTTATGGTATATAGTTATGTGGAATTGACAAAGAAAGTCAATCCTTGATGTCTCAGTGCCTGATGGGAAGCCAGTAATTGGGCCCGTGACAGGTTTGTCAAATGTGTTGCTAGCAACTGGACATGAAGGCGGCGGGCTTTCGATGGTGATATTCTTTACTGTTCTGCTAAAGATGTTAAAAAGAAAAATCAAGAATTATTTTCCAGAATTTATCTAGTTTTAAATCTATCCACCATTATTGAACTAACACAGGCGGGTCAGTGACTTATCTGTTCTAGAAAAGTTTCAAGGATTTAGCAAATATCATTTATTGTTGTTTCCATTGTACAGAAACTTGGAAGATTGTTCATTTCTCATCTTGGTCTTATTGCTAGGCTCTGGGGACTGCTGAAATGATTGCTGATATGGTGTTGGGCAATCAGGAGAAAGTGGATTATGCACCATTCGCTGTTCAAGGCCGATGTTGTCAATAAAACATTTTCTGAACAGCAGAAGTAGTATGCATCGGTTTTCCTGAGCATTTCAATAGCATTTCAATGTTGGCAAGTATATGGATGTGTTCCTGTGAAATCTTAAGGTTGTGCGGCCAGAGAACTCAGTCTCTATAAGTTTTGTTTCGAAATGTAACCACAGGTGAAAATTAACAATAAACAATCACAATGTGGTGGATGTTATTCGCAAAGAATTATTGATGCTTGCATTTATGCTATGGCTGGATGCTTGAAATGTCTAGATCCAATCTCCTGGTCCCTGCAGAATTGGAAGGGAGGGTATTTTTTTTTCTTCTGCCTCCTCGCCTATTGATTGGACACTTTCTACGGCATATGAGAAAGAATGAAAGAAAATGCTCGATTGGTACGATCCCAAAAGAGGGGTGATAATTAATTTTACATGGCCTGAAAATTCTAGCTTTCTCTTGTTTACGGTTATTTCTTGGCCATGGATATATTGAATTTTACTTGATGAATTATTTAGCTGAAGACACTCAAAGTTTTAACCTGCGTTTTGCGTTTAGTTAAACAGAGAGAAGGGGAAAAAGGTGGATTAGTTTGCACTTCAAACCTTCATAGCTTAGAATGTGTAGTCAAGTCATTTGGAGGGAGGACAATGTTATTGAGAGATTGGAACTTGTTTTTTTTTTTTTTTTTTTTTTTGTTTGGGGGGGGGGAAATTTTTTTGAGAGGTTGGAATTTTTTTTTTTTTTTTTTTTTTTTTTTTTTTTTTACTGTCACTGTGATTATTTTCTCCGTCTCCTGAAGTTTCTTAAGTGAACTTCTGGAATCTTTGCTGAACCTCTTCGTTTGTATCCTCTGTTGAAACCTCTCCCAGTTTCCCCTTCGAACATTAAAAATTTCACTTTGTCCTTAAAACTTTAAATTGTTCTCACTTAAACTCTTTTGTTGTAATTTCTATTAAAAACATATAAAAAAAAGAGTAATACAGTCATAAAATCTTTCTATTTGAAATTATGTAAAAGAAACAAACAGATAAAAATCACGTAGCAACACTTAACCCTCCCCTTTTTGGGTCTAATTTCAACCAAAATTCTTACAAACGGGCTTAAATGGACAAATTTAAAATTCAGATGGTAAAATGAGAATAATTTAAAATTCAAAGACCATCAGTAAAATTAATCCAAATAATAATAGAAAATAAATACAAAAAATCCTTTTTCATTTATTTAGGAGCTTCTCCGATAGACTGTCTTATTAGTAAGACTTGATTTTTGATCTTTAAATTTAATTAAAATCACATTAAATTAAAAATGTATGAAAAACAGATAGTTTATGATACATATATAACGACAGAAAGATAAGAAACGTAGGTCGTGTTTGGAATTGATCTTGTTTTATTTTTCACGTTTTTTGAGAAAGAAAAAATGACAACGTTTTCAAAACAACGTTTGGCGCAATAAAGACAAAAAAAGAAAATGAAAATGATTTTTTGATTTAGTGTAAAATGAGAGTCATTTTTTATTTTTTGTTTTCGTTTTATCCTCTCTCGAGCAGAGAGAGAGAGAGAGAAACATTAATGAGTTTTTTACACTGAAAATAATCTATTGATAAAACTATCAAACACATTTTTAAAAATAATTTATATATGTGATTAAAAATATTTTCATTTTCATATAAAAAAATAAAATTATTTTGAAACGAGTTTCAAACGCGTCCGAAATTTACTTTTTTTATCCTACCACATAATCTCTCTTATTTTAAGGTGAATTACAAATTTTTTTGTTTTCTTTTTTCCCCCTCTCTCTGGTGGGTGTGTGTGTGCGCGCGCGCGTGTGAGTGTGTGTTATTTATTTATTTATTTATTTATTTTTACTCCAAGTCCACAATCCACATACACCGAGGCCTGCGGCGGAGCACTAGTAAAGTGCCTTGTACCGAAAAGGCCCCAATCGAGCACAAGGTGAAGGTAACCAAAAGCTCCCCAAAACAATGGCCGTCGCGAACAACCTCCAGAGACTCGCCGCCCAAATCCACCACCTTCCCTCTCTGTCCTTCCACTCAAAGTCTCTAATTTCTCGATCCTCAGCCTCAGCCTCAGCCTCAGCCGCGGCCTCGACCCCGTCGTCTTCATCGAAGAAGGTCGCCGATCGCATCGTGAAGCTCTTCGCCATCGATCCGGACGGCGTGAAGCGCGAGGTCGTCGGCCTTACCGGCCACACGCTCCTCAAGACCCTGGCCAACGCCGGCCTCATCGACCCGGCCTCCCACCGCCTTGAGGAGATCGACGCCTGCTCCGCCGAGTGCGAGGTCAACATCGCCCAGGAGTGGCTCGAGAGGCTCCCGCCCCGCTCCTACGACGAGGAGTACGTCCTCAAGAGGAACTCCAGGGTTAGGGTTCTCAACAAGCACTCCAGGCTCGGCTGCCAGGTCGTCCTCACGCCCGACCTCCAAGGTATGGTCGTCGCCGTCCCCGAGCCTAAGCCCTGGGACATCCCCTAAGTTCTTCTCCTTCTTTTGGTTCTTGTTTGAGAAACGAAGAAGCCAGGGTTTCCAAATTCCAATTCTTCCTTTTTTTGTTCGGTGTTTGGATATAAAAGTAATAATGTGGTTGCTCTTTTGTTGAACCGTGAAAAAACCATTACATCTTGATATAATGTGACTGGCTTCTGTATAAGATCGTCTTTTCAATTTGATTACTTCGTTTCATTGGATGTTTGTTTTGTTCTTACCTGCGTGAATTCTCTATAATTTTCCTTTATGATTGATTTGCACTTTTTGATTAAGCTTTTGATTACTGGGGAGTTATTAGAATTAGAAAGAAATCAAAATTTCAGCTTGATTCTAAATGGCTAATAAGTGAAATCTTTATTCATCACATCACTCTAATTGTCAATTAACCTGACATGAGTGGTTATTCTGAAAGAGTTGACCTGTAGTTTCCTGATTATTCGAATTGAAATGTCGTATGTAATGAAATAATGTTTTATCTTTAGTGTTCTGTGGATTCATTTTCTTGGGAATTAATCGAGGAAAATTCCATGGGAAAGTTCTATTGTGATGTTGGATGTCCAATCCGAAAGAATGAACAAAACTTTCATTTTGACTTGGAATTGTGTTATGTGGTATAGAGATTTCTTACTATGAGTGACATGAGAATGAAAAGGTGACCTAATAGTTTGCTCGTTGGAAATATGCGACTTAAGATCCGCTTTTGATACAGGGTTTCTCTGTTGAAGTGTTTAGAGTGAAAGTTCAAGAATTAGTCTCACATTCTTCCCGCTAATAGATGACACGTCTTACAAGTATAGTTTTTCGTTTGTAGTTGTACAAGGGATTTCATTTCATGGAGTTCTTGGAGTTCCAAAGCCTGACATTAGCTAATGCAATAGCTTTAATAAGGTTGATACTCGTACACTTTTAACAGGAATTGAGAACTTCTGATCAATTTCAGATTGATTAGTATAGGAATTTGTCTTGTGGCTAGCTGTATTGTGGCTGATAAAGTGGCTGTTATTATTAGGACTGGCTAAATTGAATGTTAGTGTGTGGAAAAAAAAGGGGGAATGATGGTGTAAGAAATTTGCTGACGGTCGTTGATCCTCACGAACCTAATTTTACGTATAGATGTACTAGATAATCTAGCTAGCAAAGTTCTCTTCAACTGGCTGCTCCATAAGTGACTAATGTGTTAGAGAAATTGCTTTAGGGTGAAAACTTTCACTAAATACCGGATCGTTCATGTTGTATCACCAAGAATTTATGATCTAAGCGGAAGCATACCTGAATCAGTCATGATGGAAGCAAATCACAAGCCTTGCGGTTAGTCTTCCAAATCTACACGTAGTCCTTTAGAGTTTCCTTTGAATTCTCTCTATTCTCTCTGATGAAGGGATGTTAGGAATTGAATGAAAACGTACGTGTGATTTGAGAACCATAACCGTATATAAGTTAACTGCCTATTAACTTTCATTATTTCTAATTTGACCCATCATAAAAATAGAAATAATGTTTTAGTCTCTACACATAAAAGGCCCACACTTAATTAGGTGCATTAAAGCCCAAAATAGTTAAAACCTTATCATATCACTTTAAATGGGCCCAACCTAATATGATAGCCTCTAACACACAATAATAAACATATAAGCCCACATGGTCAATTAAAACCCAACATAATGGAGATAGGAAGCTTGAAATGTGAGTAATAACATAGATGCGTGTTTGCCTGCTTGTTTCATTTCTTTCCTATGGAGCTTT
This sequence comes from Morus notabilis, assembly GCF_000414095.1. Taxonomy (NCBI): domain Eukaryota; kingdom Viridiplantae; phylum Streptophyta; class Magnoliopsida; order Rosales; family Moraceae; genus Morus; species Morus notabilis. Next base: position 213,005 of record NW_010360734.1, on the reverse strand, counting down.
GACTTGGTAATGCAACTTTAAAATTTTTGCAACAGATGTTGGAATCATGGTGAGTTGTTTGAAGAGGCTCCTTGAAGTACTAATTACTATTTTTTTTGCTTTCCTTTCTGTGTGAAAAATTAACATATGTTGGAATCAGTTTTTATTAGATTCTTTGCCTCCTTACCCTATGAGTAAATTCGTCCATAGGGGTTCTGTATCAATTTCTTTTTCAATATTTCAGTTGATAATTGTTTGTGCTGATAGTATGCAAGGTAGTGCCTCGCGCTTCTGTTTGTCTAATGGATAATATTGCTTAGACGACAGGAAACAATATAGAAGAAAAATATGTTGTTTTAATGGGAAGGACAAGCTTGCTATTCTAAAAACTTTGAATAACATGTCGTTTTCCGGTGTAAGAACAGCAAAATCAACCGTCACTCAAACCACATGTAGTTTCTAAAATAAACGACAGCAATTCTCTCACAGCCAACTTTAGGAGAAAAACGAAATTCTCACACAGCTAAATTTAGGAGAAAAACTACGTGTTATAAATTAAGGATAATATTCTTGAGGAAAGAAACACGTTCTCTTCGAAACAAATGACGAGCCATTAAGAATAAACGACAGCAAACTTAATTTTTATTGACTTGAATGCTCAAAATTTTAGACTATAAGCCACACTATTAATCCGATGATAGTATCCTCAAAAAAAAAAAAAAATGACGATACGTTATCTACAGTATAACAAATAGAGACGGCACGTCGGTTTGTGTGTAAACGACAAATGCCATTTCTATTTTTCAATTTGAATGACAGAAGATAATAAACTCCAAATACCAATTACTCGTTGGGACAAATACATGTTCTTAAGAGATACGATGTTTCTCAAATTAATGCCAGTTTCTAAGTACTTTTATTTTTTATTTTTATTGTTTTCTAAGCAAACGACGTTTAAATTTTTGAAAAAAAAAAATTATATAAACAAACAGCATTGCATGATGAAAGACACTTCCCGAGCATGCTATCAACAAAAAAATTCATTTCCCGACCAAAACACAATGGGTGCGTTTAGAATTAGGTCTCGTTCACTTCACGGATTTAAGTTTTCAATTTGAGCTGAGATGTGACATTTTCTGAGAGTTTTTCACTGTAGTAGAAAAAGTTAGATGTGACATTTTCTAATAATTTTTTACTGTAGAAACCTAAAATTAAAAACTCGAATAAGTGAAATGAACGAGACCTTGGTTTAAAAATACTTTTGTTTTCAATGAAAAATAAAAATGAGATTATTTTAAAAATCATTTTGAAACCAATTTTAAAATTACGTTTGGTTGATTTTTTAAGAAATTATTTTGACTATAATAAAAAAGTAAAATCATGCTTATTAATTAATATATTATAATATTATTGATAAATATTAAAAAATAAAATAAAAAAATAAAAAAATAAAAAAAAATTTCAACTATTTTTTAATTCTTTTACAAAAATTATTCTCACTATTTTTATTTTTAAATTATTTAATAAACAAATGTCGTTTTGTTTTTATTTTCATTTTCAAACCGTTTTCAAAAACCGTTGAAACACGCACAATGTCATTCCCTTTTTTAACGAAAAGTATCATCGTTTTGTGTAATTCGAAATGCCGTTTACTTCACTTAACGACAGCTAAGTTTGTAGTCAGTACAACATGTCTTTTTTAAAACGACAGAAAACCTCGTCGTTTACCGATTGGGCCCTCTCCTAGAAGCTCAGACAATAGAAGTCAGTCCAGCCCATTAATAATGCGTTAAACTGACGAAATACGACCCGGATGCTCCTCTTCAAATCCCCACCCCATCAAAACCCTAGTTTCAATAGTCGGCACTATATATATAATCCAACGTGACAATCTAATATCAGCCATGGCGTCTTGCTCTTCGATCTCTAAATTTCTAGTAGAAAGTTAACTCTTTTCTCAAAATCTCTTGCTCAATTCTTACAATTTTCTTTCGATGCACTTATTTTTTCTTTCTGTTGTTTTAATCTCTTTCCTTATGGAATACGTAAAAGGAGGGAAAAAGGCAAGGACAGCTTCTTGACTGGATCTTGATTTTCACAACGATCCAGGCAATTAATCCTTCAAAACCTTGCGAAATGCAAATTCGTCAGTACCACTCGCCGGAATTTGACCTCTTCATCATATTTCAGGCCCTTTTACTACTGGCACATTTCTACCCCTCTTCTGTCTCCCCCGTTTTCTCTCTTTTTCTTTTTCAATTCTAATATTTTTGTTTTTTCGGTTTTAATTTTCTAATCTCTTTACTTCGACTCTGAAGGCTTCTCTTTTAAAAGATATTTTTATATGTTTTATAATCTGTGGTGTATTATATGTGAGAATGTAAATAAAGGTAGAATATTTGGTTTCAAAGCAAACGCACTCTGTCCCAAAACAAACCCAATGTTTTGAGGCAATTTCTTCGTTTGCAATAGTAATGAAGTTCTAAGATTTAGAATATGTCCAGCTTACTCGCCCAAATGATCCTTCATTTCCATGATCTTATTGGGCACATGGCTGGACTATAAATGCCCAATAAGTATTTCGATTTCCTTGGTTCTCAGGACTTCTTCTTGATGGATTGAATAAGTACGAATGATCAAGAAAGTTTCCTTGACTTTGACCAAAACATGTGGGTCAATCTCTTTTGAGACGACCCGTGACAAAACATTAAAAAAAAAAACAGAGAGAGAGAGAGAGCAGGGCTCCGAAAAAAATATACGAATAGACAATTTAAAAAAAATATGCACGACAATTTTTAATAGAGATCCTGAGATAAAATGCAAGTTGAATGGATTTTGGGTAAGCATGTTTGAAAATAAGGGCAATAGGGCATTTGTAAGAGTGTTTTAAACGCGCATTATTAGGTCATTTTATTTAACTAGTGGAGCAAAGCCAAGTGTGCAACTACTTGGTCATCGGAAAAAAGCTTCAATTGGCTTGTAAGAATGTTTAGAAATTAAAACACATAATAATATCTACCTATTAGCTTGGTGATATGAAAAGGGTAATAGGTGACGAGCGAATGGAGCAACGCAAAGTGCGCATTTAGTCGTCAATGGAAAAAAAAAAAAAAAAGGTTCACTTCGGTCTCTCTTTGCGACTCAGCAAAATAATGCCGTTCGTTTTGGACAATGGACTATGGACTACTGACTATTGACCGAGAACAATGACACTTATCGGCTTGAGATTGTCAAACTTGTTAATATATATATATATATATATATATATTGGTTCGGAAGAATAAAAAACATTAGAGATTACTGTCTTGATTTCAGTTTTTAGTTTTATTTTAAAAATAAAAATAGTCCTGCAAATATTCTAGAATTAAGATGAGTCCTGATATATAGGATTCGTTTTTTAAATTCTTAATTAGTTTCTGATTAATTTGAGGTTTTTACGGGTAATTAGTTAAGAGTTTTCTAATAACGAGGGGGCCTTTGGCTTAAAGAGGGCTTAGGAGTTAGGTAGTTTCCATTCCTACCATTAGATCCTTTTGTCCACATTTCCTGATCAACAACTCCTAAAAAAAAAAAAAAAATCCAATTTCCACCACACATTCTCTAGCTCTTTATAACTACCTTTCCTCCAACCATAATTACCTCCCAAAATTTTCCATTCCCCAACCTTCTTTATTAATTCCACACCCCTTCTGTGTTTCTCTCTTTCTCACATAAAAACATAATTTCTTCTCTCTTCCTCTTCTCCACACCACAATTAATTAATTTCTTCCTCCGATTATGGACCCTGCAGAACTTCAACGAGTGTTTCATATGTTCGACAGAAACGGAGATGGCCGGATCACCAAGAAAGAGCTAAGCGACTCATTAGAGAACCTTGGAATCTATATCCCCGACAAGGACTTGGCCCAAATGATTGATAAGATCGATGTGAATGGCGATGGATATGTCGACATCGATGAATTTGGTGTATTGTATCGGACGATAATGGACGAGAGAGATGAGGAAGAGGACATGAGGGAAGCGTTCAATGTGTTCGACCAAAACGGAGACGGGTTTATAACCGTTGAGGAGTTGCGGTCGGTGTTGTCTTCCTTGGGGCTCAAGCAAGGAAGGACGATAGAGGATTGCAAGAAGATGATAAAGAAGGTTGACGTTGATGGGGATGGCATGGTCAACTTCAAGGAGTTTAAGCAGATGATGAAAGGTGGTGGATTTGCTGCCCTTAGCACCTGATCAAGTTTAGCACAAATGTTTAATATGGTTTTTATACAAAATACGTCTTGTATTCTCAGAATAGGTGATCAATATGGAGAGGAAAGAAATTAATTAAACGAGAGGAGCCTCGTGATCATGTGTAAGATGACCTTCCTAGTTCTAGTATGATTTTTGATCAAGAGGATGGTGCAACGCATATCATCTTTGTATTTCTCTCGTCTAAATACCTTTTCATTATCAGCTTGATTTTTCTTACCAATAGTAGTCACTTGTTCATACGCTAGCTTTCTAGCTTTTTTCGCTAATCAAATAGAGTATCAATGATATCATTATGTCTCTAAACCGACGGTTATTTGAGAATCTACGGAGATTATAAGTGGCATAGAAAACGTTATATTTCTAGTTAAGATCATGTTTATTCTTCCTCTGTTAAATAATTTATTATAAGATACATAAGGTATCAAGATTGACGAGGCGATAGTTAATTTTGTTTTGTGGCATTTTTCTTCTGTGTTTATCAATTCAAAAAAAAAAAAAAAAACTATTGTGTTTATGTGTAATACTGTAGAATACGATGAATATTTAAAATATGTGATTTATGTATCTTCGTTCTTTTCCTAATTTTTGTAGTAAAATGGAATAAATATTCCGTAATACAATAGAATTAAAGAATAATGAATAGAATCTTAGATATGAATTTTATTTTATTTTTTTAATTAAAGAACAATGTGAGATGAGCTTTCGCGCTAATGCAGCAGCAGCAGAAAGAAAACAAACCATGGCTTTAGGCGCAATTAGCCTTCAAAATGTGGGAAAGATTGAAAATATATATAGTTAGGGAAATTTTTAAGCTATTAATTTTAAGTTTCTCATTTCATATTCTATCATAATATTATATAATATATTTTTTATATAAGATACTTTTTATATTCTAGCAGAATATTTTTTAATGACATAAAAAAATATAATGATTGGAAATAATGATTATTCTTATAATTTTCTCAGAAAGGAACAAAGTTATGTAGAAAGAAGACAAATATCCTTTTAGACAAAAAGTATAGATTTAAATTTTTACCCTTTATTTTTCATTAATATACTTGTAATCAAATAACTATGTTAGTTAGTAAAACAAGAGTATTGATAAAGATCAAGAGTAGAGTCGTACACTCTGGGCCTTCACAGTAAAACATGGACGAGCCCAAAGTTCCAAATTTCGAACTTAGAAAGGCCCAGAGGCCCATATAGTAAAACTAAACCTTCCCTGCTAGCAGAACAGTAAACTGAACACGCTCCTCTCCTTCAGTGCAGTTTACATCCAACAAAAAGTTTGCATTTTTCTTTCACAATTTGAAAGCTTTGGACTTGGCTCTGTACAGGAAATCATGGCTATGGCGATTCGTGTCTTGGCATCACCGTCTCTCCGTAGATCTCATAATCACTTGAAAATTCTCTTCTCCCAACCTCTTCTCTGCAGAAGAACCAGGTATTCTCTTCCTTCTTTGCTTGATTCAGTGACTATAACTCCACAATTTGCCTATTCTCTCTGTTTATTGACCAAATTACATACCGATTAATCAAATAAAGAATTTGTTTTCAGTCATTTGCAAGTGTGAAAGTCTAAATTTTTTGCATATATATCACGCATGATTGCAATTAAAGGATCTTTTTGTATTTGAATTCTCTACTTTGTAGTAAATTTAGGGATTTAAAATGAAAGTCTGAACTTTTTGTGTAGTACTGCTTATTTTTTGTTGCAATTGAAGGCCATAGAGTATTGAGCTTGAACCGCTTATACTTATTTATAGTTTCTTCAGTGCAAGTAAATTTAGGGATTTATGGTTTCCTCACAGGGCAGAAGTTTGGGTGATTTTGTTATGGTTCAGGAGTCTGCTTTGGGACACCGCTTTGGAAATGAGGGTTTTGTCTCAGATGGGCAACGATGGATTCACTCGGTTGGGTGTTTAAGAATGGCTGACAAGGTTGTGGAGCCCCCAAATGTGGGAGCTGTCGATGGTGCTGGTAATAATGCTAAGGTGAAGAGGACGAAGCTCAAGGGAAAAAGAGCTGTTGTGAGATGGCTCAAGTTCTTTAGGTGGAAGAAAAAGAAAGAGTATGAGAGAATGACTGCTGAAGAGAAAATTCTCTACAAATTCAGAAAGGTAAAGATTTTTAATTGAATTTGAGTACCCACATAATTGGCTAGTGCCAAAGTATCATTTCACATTAGTGTACGTTTGATTGAAAACTTTGGACAATTTTTTATCCCTCAGGCAAGAAATAAAGAGGAAAGGCTTGTTAAAGCTCTTAAGAAGCTTGAGCCTGCTGAGACATCGGAGACAACCCATGATCCGGAGATATTGACTCCGGAAGAGCACTTTTTCTTTCTGAAGATGGGTCTGAAGTGCAAGAACTATGTTCCGGTCGGTAGGCGCGGAATCTACCAAGGTGTTATCCTGAACATGCACTTGCACTGGAAGAAGCATCAGACTCTGAAGGTGGTGGTGAAGACATTCACACCTGAGGAGGTGAAAGAGATTGCCTCAGAACTGGCAAGATTAACTGGAGGAATTGTGCTTGATATTCATGAGGAGAACACAATTATTATGTACAGAGGGAAGAACTATTCTCAGCCGCCGACGGAAATAATGTCACCCAGAGAAACTCTCTCTAGGAAGAAGGTTCTCTCTTACTATTATATTTTTGCCCCTTTCTTATGTCTTTAAGTATGAGAATTGGAATCTAGATGTTCACTTATTTAAACAAACTTAGGAAATCTTAAATACCAATAAAATTCATAGAAAACCTTACTCTTTGATCGCATATGGGAATCAATCAATCATCCATATATTGCTCTCATTTTAGAGTGCTATAGACATTTGTATAACTGCAAAAGCAATGCGAAGTTCAAATGTCATCATCTCTAACGGCTTGTGTGTCTTCTAAATTTTTTTCTTTAGTTGTTACTTATCTGCCTGTTATATCATTTCCCGTGCGTAGGCTCTGGATAAATCCAAGTATAGAGATGGCCTCCGTGCTGTGAGAAAATATATTCCGAAACTCGAACAAGACCTTGAGTTGCTGCAAGCAAAGGCCAAGACCAAGCCTGCAAGTATCACTGAAACTGTTGAAGAAATCCGAGAAACAGATATAGAGAGTGTAGATTTTGAAAGTTGTTCAAACGTCCAGTGGGAGAATCCAGATAAGCTGAAAGAAATAGAAGATAGAAGCAACCGAGGATCTGACTCTGATGATGATCTTGAGACGAAAGCCGGGTTGGCTTCAGATTCTGAAGGCCTATCAGATCTTTTTGAGACCGACTCTGAGTCAGGCACGGAGGAGAATGCAGAAAGGCCTCTTTATCTGGAAGAGTTTGAAAAGTTTTCAGCAAAAAGCGAGGGAGAACTTGAAGATTTTGAGGATCACCTACGTCAAATATCTGTTGACTCAAAGAAGGCCAACTCGTCTAGCGAAGACGCGGATTTGCAGAATTTAGATGAGGTTGATAGGCTGTTTCTCCGTGCTGCTGCTCTTTTGAAGAACAGGAGAAGATAGTTTTGTAATGTATTTATTACCATAACTGATTTAATACACTTTCTTTGGAGGTACTATTTTCGTTATACGAGGGAAATTTTTTTCTTTAGTGCTTGCTCATGTTATATTCATGAGTATTACTTGCCCTTTTCTACATTTTGGAACATTAATAATGTGCCTGGGTGTTTCCGCAGACAACAATAATACTTTACCGGTTGAATAATGAATACATATAGCTTTTTTGAGGTTGAGACATCATCAGAAAAAAGCATATCCATTTGGGGTAGATCCTAAAGTTGATATGTAAAAAGTGTTTGTCATATTTAGGAATGAGTAGAGAGCAAAACAGGACTACAAATACTATTTTAAAAAGAATAACTGAATCGACTAAACAAGCTATCAGATTTTGCGGCGATTGTGGATGCATCAAGTATATAAAGTAAAGAAATGGATAAAGAAAATCAAGGGTCTGAATCTTCATTCTCAAGTTCTTTTATGTTTTTAACAATATCTTGAACTCTTTTAGACAAGTGATCAGTATGCTGCTCTATATCTTTCAAGATCAAACGTAATTGTTCCTCGTAAGCTGCACATCGACGTTTACATCGCTGTCTTTCATTACTCAGTTCTATCGTCAACTCACGGATTCTCCGATCCTTCTCATCCTGCAACAAGGATGTTAAGTACACAAACAACAAGCTAAATGCAATCAGAGTCAGAAAAAGAAAACAAACCTCACTGATCAAACTTTTCCCAGATCTTCGCAACGGTACTTTACTTGGGGACATTAAGGTGTGATTATGCTCTTTTATGAATTTGGTGACGACCCACTTTTCTCCATCTCTTAGAGCTACCCTCAGCATAGCAGGACAGCCTTCTCTAGTTATAGGTGGTGGAGGCAGAACTCTATCTTTCCTACACACATATTTCTTCTCGCGGAAACCTTCTTTTGAACAAACAAAATCTTGACCTATAACCATGTTATTTATTCGCGAACGCCTGTTATGGTGAATGCGTACTGTAAATCCAGTGTGCCTTCCATAAACAATATAAAATTCTCGAGCATCTTCCCTTGATTTGAACTCCATGCCCATATATGGCTCTACAGCATTGCCCGTTACGGACAAGCTTTCATTAGACTGTTCAACAGTTGTATGAATTCCATCTGTACATAAATCAATATCTTTTGAGATTTCATCGTCAACCAGTACATGTTCATCATAACTTTCGATTTGCAAGCACCTTTCGCTTTCATCCGAATCAAATGATTGATTCGATGTGCTTTCCATTGACCTTCCAGAACAGATTCAAACTAGCTGTATATCCATCACAGGTCTGCAATCTGGAAGGAAAGGTTCAGATTTCTTCATTTTCCACGGTTTGTTAATAAAACAACCTTAACAAATATGGACCAATATTTCACCTAAAAACCAAAACAAAGCAACACTATGGAGGTACGATGGAAATGAGAAGCCAGTAGTGATCAGTCTTTACCTGCAATTTCCCATTAGCTAAAAGCTCAGCATATACAGGAATGGATATCTGATACTGTCTTCCTCCAAGAAAAAAAATGCTAATACCAAGAAACAAGCCAAGTCCAACAATTAAGTCTTAGTGGCTATGTTGCTGGGGAAAAAAATGATCTTTCCAATGGAACATTGATGCGGGACAATTTTGCTTCATGTTATGACCAAATTTGGTAGCAAAAAAACAGTGGGTGGTAAATGAATAGATGGCTAAAGGAAAACCATAGAGAGGCTAATTAGGGGATTTTGGTGCCAATCTCCAGGCTCAAATCATCAAACAGCTCCTAATGCGGCTTCATGACTTTCAAGTTTCAGCTGGCCGAAAAAAAAAAAAAAATAAATAACACAAGGAAAGAAAGTGTAATTATTAAGTGTAAATCTTTCCCCTAATGCGGCTTCATGACTTTCAAGTTTCAGCTGGCCGAAAAAAAAAAATAATAAATAACACAAGGAAAGAAAGTGTAATTATTAAGTGTAAATCTTTCGCCCAAAAAATAAAATAAAATTACACTATCACCCAAAGTTGACATGATTAACATAGAAATCATGATTTTTTTTTCTCTTTTGGCTCAGAACAAAGAAGTCGTGATTTAATGTGTGCTGTCAGTCTTATTTTTCCAACCCAAACAAAAAAAGAAAAACAAAAGTATTATACCAATGTTCACGTTCTTCACCTCTAAATTTTCCATAAGTTCGTGGGGAAACGAGAATATAATTTTGAAATAGGATTCAAACCTAAAGAAAGCTTTCGAGCAGTAAAACTACTTTATAATACTCGAGAGGATTTTTTTGTTGTTGAAAGAAATGAAGAATTAGGTTATACCTTAAGCGAATTCTCTCACTAATCACAGGTGAGATTTCTCATCCAAATCATTGTAAGCCCAGGAATTGCATGAAAACAACATTAAAATTCGAATCTCGTCCCTATCAAACCTAGTGAATTTGTCACGGCATTAGCTCTGATTAGACGCCCCCAAATCCAATTGATGTTCATCCCAACCGATTCAAATCAACGGTCGAGACATAGAAAGATAAAGTTGAGTAATTTTAGCTGCGAGGTTTTTCAGAGAGAGAGAGTTGCAGAAACTGGAAAACAATGGAAAATCCAAGCTTGAAGAAGAAGAAGAACTTGGCGTAGGATTGCAGCGGTCCGGTTCGGTACGTGGATGAGCTGAGACGGACAAGAGAGATATCAGTGCGGGAACGCTATGTACGGTCCAGATCAGCCGGTCTCTGTGTACAAAGGGCCCCACCAAAAGAGCTGATACTTCGACACGTGTCCTTTCGCATTTAGAGTCTTTTGAATGCTGTCGTTTATCGTTTGTCTATGGTACGGCTCATACGGCGTCGTTTAGCTTCCACCGTTTCAATTCCCAGCCTTAGACTGCTCTCATTAACGTCTAGTCATCTACTTTTTCTCTTTCTTTTTTCTTTTTTCTTTTTTCTTTAAGATCCATTTAAACATTTGCCAGGCACCACTACCTGCCTTCTCTTTCAAACTCTTTAAATTTTAGTTAAAATGACTAAAAAATTATTTAAACTATTAATTTTTTGTGACAATCTAATTATACTTTATATTTTAACTAAATATAAATTTTTTTAGTATTTATTGAATTTAAAATATAAATATTTTATTAATTTTAAAAAAGAGTCTTTACATTTATTATAGAAAAGAATAAAATAATATAAAAAAATGAAATAATTAGCCACTTTATACTGGGCCCCGTTCACTTTACCGATTCGAGTTTAAAATTTGAGTTTTACTACAGTAAAAAAATTTTAGAAATAGTCACATTTAACTTTTTTACTACAGTAAAAAGTTAACATAAAATCACATCTCAACTCAAATTACAAACTCAAATCAGCGAAGTGAACGAGCCCTGACTATATTTAGTGTGAAAACTGAAAGACATTCTCTAAAATAGACTATTTAACTAATAATTAGAGTAGAAAAAAGCTAAATCATTATCATTTTAATTAAAAACATTAAATAGCTATTCATGCCTTCTTATATTTGAGTAGAAAAACAACTTTTCATTATGATGGTATGTTTTTTCTACATGTGCTATACTTGTTCAGCTTATCGATTGTGTTATCAAATTATCTCTCAATAGAATTTTATGATTTGTTTGATATATATTTGTGCTTGTCAATGGTAGTCTAGATTCCTTACTTTGTTATAAATAACACGTCTATCATCATATGTTGCCATGACACTTGAAGGAGAGACGAAGGACCCCTACTTTTTTGCTCAAGTTGAAATGTAAATTCATGTGTAAGAAAACACTGCAACAAAAAAATTAAAATTGAATTTTTATGAAAAAAACTGTAAAAAAAAATTTAAATTATAATTTAAGTTATAACAAGAACACACACAAAATTTGAAGTGATTGCTTTCTAAGAAAATAACTTGTTCTGAGGTACTAAAAAAAAAAAAAAAAACCTAGTTCAAGGATTCAGCAGTTTGGAATTGATATTTTGATATACCACTGTACAAAAGGGCAAAACCAAACGATAGCCAAGATGCTTCCGTTAGCATAAAAAAGGGGTTTTTCCTCCCTTTGTTTGTCTTGGTATGAAGATTCAAAGAAAAGAACTTGAGTTCAACAAATATTCTGTGCTGTACATGATTAAAATGTTTCGTTAAGCTGAATTTGAAGAATACACTAATCTATCTAGCTAAATACATGGCACGTAACTAGTGATGTTAAATTACAAGGCTATCTATGACGGGAATGTTTTTGCACTTGGGATTCTACTCTTCTGACATTTTCAACAATAACTTGTATCTTCGCAGAGAGTTCTTCAGTTTCATCCTCAATATTCTTCATAAAACTCAGTAGTTTTTCTCGGTAAGTTGCGCATAGTTGCTCCTGACGCTCCAACTCCATTGTAAGTTCTTCAATTTTCTTATCCTTATCGCCCTGCAAACAACGATGAATAAGGAACTAACATACAGAAATGAACCACTTAAAATGAAAGAAAAAAGAAACAAAAACAAAAAGGATCACCATAACTAACTTAAGTACTAACTCTAATAACGTGAAGAGTAAAGTAACACAAAAGGATTCCGGATCAGATCTCATGCACAACTCTTCTATGGTCAAAAAGCAGAATGAATGGAATTACATATTGCAGTTAATATTGATCCTTTCTAACTCTTTTTTGAACGATTAGAAGCTTCGGAACTACAGTAAGAAAGTGAAGTATATAACTGCAAAAAGTCCTCCAGAACAAATAGGTGATGGAAAGAACGATGAGTAGCAGCCATAAGGGTCTGGCGCTGTCTCACCCTTTTGAGAAAATACAGCTCTCTAAATTCCTCTATCAGTATCACGGCACGATCTAAATCTTTTGAATGTGACAGCAAAATTTGCCTCCCGCCACCTTCTGTTTGTAGAATCCTGGTTACTAGGGGTTGTTACTTGAGAAGAATCTGCCATACTGTGGAAACATGGACTGGAGGAAGTGAAGCAAGCAAGGGAAGAATTCCAGCAAGGTATTGATTCAGTAAAGACCAAGAAAGGATGTTACAGTCGAAAATGGCTTAGATAAGTTTTAGCAGAGTTGCTAAGGTGACAATGGGAATTGGCATGGAAGGTGGACTGTGGTTGATGAGAAAGCAGGGGATTGTCAGGTGGCAACATAACTGTTTTATTTAAATCTTGAATACTCTCTTGGGCCAAAAAAACTCTGTGAAAGACTCATTGATGTTTTGGTGAGATGATTATGAGAATTCTAGTGAGATAAAACACTTGTAGGAGACAGAAGCTCCAAGGGTGTAATCTGTTCTGTGATTTCTAATGCAAAACTCTGCCGTTGACTAGGAGTCAGGAATGTAGATCTATATTGGATCAAATCTCGTTAAATCTCTCGTGTTTTGTGTGATTTCTTACGATATATTTAACTACATTGAGCGTCCTTGAGAGTTTCGAGTGATCAATTTGTCATTCTAACAAGTGTTTGCGAAAGTCTCTGAGAAAATGTCAAATTTCCCAACAGATGGAGTGCTCAGTGCACAAAACAAAACCAATACTAAAAGGGAAAATCAAGCTAAATTCATGGTCCTGGAATTGAACTATGAAACTTGAGCAAGGAACAACTTCATATTGATCTTTGTAAGCCTATAGGAGTCAATGCTTGTAAATACATTTAACATAGTTTCGCATCAAAGCCTGAGAGGGGAATTTCTTGCTTTCTTACTTTCTTACTTTCTTGAAAATGTAATGATACTTAAAACTGTTAAAGACTCACCTCTGTGCTGAAGCCATTGGCAGTAACAACCAGCGGATGGTTGTGCTCCTTTACAAATCTTGTTACAACCCATTTTCCAGATTTTTCCATCTTCACCAGAATGGTCGCATTACAACCTTCTCTTGCACTAGGTCTAGGTTTTTTCTCTGGTCCTAATGCGCCCTTCTGATTAGGAGAGAAACCTTGTTTATTACATCCAAGACGGCGAGCAAGAGTTCTCCCATCAATACCCGAACGACGACGTTGCATAACACGCACAACAAATCCTACTCGACTGGCATACTCTGCATAAAAACTCCTGGCAGCATCTTCAGATTCAAATTCCATACCAACGTATGGTTCTGAAATTTGACCTCCAGAAGAACCTACATCGACTTCGACAGAACTTTCCATTGCTCCACTTTCCTTCTCCAAATCCACTGTCATAAATATAGAAACAGTAAACACTTCTGAAACTGTATTATTCAGCTTTCTGAATCACAAAATCTTCATTTCCACTAACAAAAAATCCAAACAAGCATAGAGAAAAATAACTAAAACTCTGTAATTTCTCCAAGTTGTTAGTTTCTCTTCTTCATACGATTAGCTCAAACTTTAGCTGAATTTTCTTTCCTTTTAATTGTTCTCAGATAAAACAAGTGTCCCCACAAGCTTAATAGCATTTCCTGATCTACATATCATAAATTAATTTCTTGCTTAGCACCCCTAATAAGTATGGTAGCAAAAATCACAAAAATCAACAAATCAATAAATAAAATAAACTCCTTCAGCTTTTATAGATGACGAATAAAGACATAATTTGCATCTCAAAACACAAGTCACAAGGGGAAAAAATGTACATTATGTGATGAAGATAAAAATCGTTCATATCACATGTAACGAATAGATTTGAACTTGAAACACGTAAAACGCTTAAACATCTCAAGAACGAAATATAAAAAAAAAAAAAAAAAATCCCACTATAGATTTCAGTGGCAAATTTGCTGGGCAGTGGTTAGGAGATCTGAGAAAGTTGGTTTATGAATTTTTCCCATAAACGAGAATGCTTGGGGAGCTATTTTCCCGGAAAATTCGACAACTTTTCAAGTTTGGTTAACCGGTTTGGGGCGTTTCGAGGGCTCGAGAGCATCAGATTACAGAAATTTCCTTAATCTAACGGGCGAAATAATTTGAATAAATTGATAAAAGAGAAGTGTAAAGGAGAAATAGTGAAGAAACTTACTGAATGGAAATCGGAAACGAAAGAAGCAAAAAAGAGTGTCTTTTGTTTGAAGCGATATTTGGAGCTGAGCGATAGCACTGCGTAGCTTGTAGCGAAGAGGAACGGTCATTGTGAAATGAAAGTAAATTGTGGTTTTTCTTTTTCTTTTTTCTTTTTTTCTGTTTCTTTTTCTATTCTTAAAAAAAAATTTAAAAAAAAGTGCTTCTAGTTAGCACAAAATGAAATAATTAGAAAAAAACAATATGGAAAATAAATTAGCTATAGTGATATTAACACGTGCCAATAATTATTTTGAAGCTTGTTTTAATCTAGTTACATGGCAATTTAGGAATAAAAAGACATTATAAGCTTATTCTTTGTCAAAAGAATATTTACTAAAAAAAGTTAAGTCATGGATTCTAAACTTATGCTTTAAAAAAAAACACTGTGAATATTATCTAAGTCAATTATAATACCAACGCAACAATATTTACTGTGATGCTTAATTTTACAAGTTATGGTTGAATTTTTACCATATTGTCAGCTTAAACTAAAAAATTTACATTATGATCTAAAAGAAAGAGAGAGAAGATAAATGAATACGTCATGAACCTTAGGTTTTCTGATAGGAAGAAAAAAAATGAAAACATCAAAATACTACTATTATTTTAATCAATTACATATCTAGTCAGTGACTGAGCTAAAATTTATTGGTAGGAGTTTAAATTTTTTTAATTAAGATTATACTAATTTTTATAGATTTAATAAAATTGAATATTTTTTTTAAATCTAAATGGTTGGCCTAATAAAATATAGAGATTAGAGAACTATTAATTTAAGAGGAGTTAAATATAATTTATACACATATTTATTATATTAAAATTAGAATTACTATGTTAAAAAAAGAAAAGAAAAAAGCTAGGGGGACCAACCAAAGAAATCTAATAATTTTTACTTTTTTAAACTTAACATTTGAATTTAACCATTTTGATGTTACAAATACAAGTTTTTTTAATAAACAAATAATACTATATGGTTTTAAATATTACATATCCATATTACTTCATTGTCTTTTTGCCGTTTAACTGAAGTTTGAGCAAATCATCATACATTTACGCTTAATCACAAAAAAAAAAAAAAATACAAATCATCGTACATTTTAGTAAAGAAAATAAAAACAAAAGATAAGAAATTATACCGGGTGCTCCCAATTCCCATCAATCCTTTTTCTTTTTTGACTAAAGCACTTGGAAATATTGTTATTCTTTACTTTAAGGGGATTTTTTTCTAATAAGGTCTCTATGATCAGTTTATGATTATTAAATTTGATTTACATAATATTAAATTAATATATATATATAACAGATAGTTTGTAATACATATGTGATGATTGAAAATAAAAAATTTTAGATATTTCATACCAGAAATTTTTTTTATTTTAAGAGCATTTTTGGGTAATTCAAACTCTACATAAAATATATATATTGTTAGGTTTGAAAGTGATGAGGAGTGTTAAATGTAATAATTTTGACATAAATAAAAAAAAAATGCGGTATGAGGGTTATACACCTTTAAAAAATTGAAAAAAAAAAAAAGAAAGAAAGAAAGAGAGAGTAACAAAATGCATTTTTCAATTAAAAATTTATTTCCTGAGAACTACCGAGGTGGCAGGGACTTGAATAGTTGAATTGGGGAAACTCGGGGAAGAAGAAGAGGAAGAAGAGGAAGAAGAAAGTCCATAATTAGAAGGGTGGTGGGGCCCTATGTTCGCCGGATAAAGAAAGTCACTAACCATTATTTGTTCGCTCATTCTCTGCTGATTCCACTTCCATTTCGACCTCTAAATAACGACAAAAAGAGCGAGGACCAAAAAAAAAAAAAAAATCTGATCTTTCTCGGACCTGAACAAACAACCTTTGGATCTACCAACCAAGTGAGTCAATCATTCTTAAATTGTTTATTTACCATTTTTCTAAAGATGTTAGCTTTATTTGACGAGGACGAAGTTGAATTGAAATTTACATTTTTTTATAAAAAAATTTCCCGAATATTCTGTTTCTGTTTTTCTGGTTATGTACTTGGGATTTCAGTAATTTGAGAATTCTCCGTCTGTTTGTTTTCCAAGAAAAAACAGGAAGAAAGTTAAAAGTTGGAGAATCTAGACTATCAAACCCAATTTTAGCTTGTACTGATGTTTCCAACTTTGTTAGTGCTAATGGGTTCATTTGATCTGTATTTTTACTCAGAAGGACTAAACCATGCTTCACTGTGTTATATGAGCAACAATTTTGAGTTGATTTGTCTGTAGTTCAGTTTTAGCGTTGGTGCAAACTGTGGTGTTATTCTTTGGTTTCCTGATTTTAAGGAGCTTGTTATTGTTTTGACGAGCAATAGGCTCTCAATTGTCAAATGGCGTCATGTGCATCTGTTGTATCTGTTATCTTTGAATAGCTTTAATATAAAGATTATACTTTCAATGTGCAATCTTTTTAAAGTTTATGTTGAATCTCACAAAATGTCTAGCATGATGAGCCTAATTATTGCCCTTATTCTCTTGTAATATTTTTCTCTCTTCATCAGTAGTTAAATTCTGTAGCGGCAGAAAATGGGCGTAGTTCTAGTGTGCTTTATTGTCTTTCTTTATTTCATCGCTCTTGTCAGTAAAGAATTAGGGTCTCTTATTCTTAACACCAGATGTAACTTTTGATGTCTTTACTTTCTCCCGTTGTTGATGAGTAATATGAAACAATTTCCTGCAGTGGATGAACACCCTTCTTTCAGCGAAGATGGGGATGCCTTGGAAAATTCTAACGGAAAGGAGGTAGCCACAAATGAGGAATGTTCCGATATGGAACCATACGTGGGTATGGAGTTTGAGTCTGAAGAGGCTGCCAAAGTGTTCTATGATGCGTATGCCACACATCTAGGGTTTATTATGCGTGTTGATGCGTTTAGGAGATCAATGCGTGATGGAAAGGTTGTTTGGCGTCGACTAGTGTGTAATAAAGAGGGTTTTCGAAAGTTGAGGCCCAAAAGAAGTGAGAATAGGAAGCCCCGAGCTATCACAAGGGAAGGGTGTAAGGCGATGATAGTGGTAAAAAAGGAGAAAACAGGGAAATGGGTTGTAACGAGATTTGTAAGGGAACATAATCATCCACTTGTAGTTACACCTGCCAATGGCCGTCGTAGTGTGCTTCTATCTCAAACACCGGTGAGTTCTCAATCTACTTCTTTTACAAGTAGTACTTGTCATTGTCTATCTCTCCTCAACTATATCTTGATTGGATATCACATCTGGAATCTGGACTTGAATATGTGATTAGACTCGTAAACTATTTTTATTTTTCGCTCTCATATTAATCTCCACAAGTAACTTTTAGTTTCTCATAAGTTGTGGTGTTCTTAGAAGTGATTAAAAAGTGAGCTTTAGATGATTGAATCTTTCACTTGTGGCAACTAGGTTTTGCTAAAAGACCTTATAATCGGTTTGTTCAGAAAGTGGCTAAAATATTGTCCATGTATATTTTCCCTATTTTTCATGCAACTGGTTCTTTGTGCGTGCTTAATGCATGCTCTTTCTTTCTTTCTTTCTTTCTTTCTTTTTTTTTCCTTTCTTTCTTAGTTCACATACTTGCAAGTCAGTATTGTACAAGAGTAATAAGGTAGTTTAAGCAAGCGTTTAAAAAGTAAGGAAAGGACAAACTTTTAATGAATTGCCTTCTATTGAAGTGGGAAAGATTCACGCTGACCTTGGCTTCTTTAATTTTACTTGATGCATTTGGCATAGTCTAAGATTTTAGTTGCAGTAAAAGACACGAGACCGCCTTTCCTTTCTTTCTTTGCTGAAGACGAACTGAAACTGTGTCCTGTTATTTTTGAATTTCTTAATAGTAATCTACCAATTGTTGCAGAATCCACTATATTTGACATTATTTCTTGAGACATGAATTGTTCTGTTTCATTATTTCATAAGCCCATCTAAAATGCATATCATGCATAACATTTGAGTTTGAGAGATGAGGCTTCCTTGCATTATTCCAATCTTCCACCATCATCTTTTCTGTCTGTCAACTAGTTCTGTGTATAACTCTTCTTTTTCCATTTTCTTGCCGGGTTTTTCCGTACAGGATGAGAAAGATGTCAAAATTCGAGAGTTAACGGCAGAATTACAGCGAGAACGAAAGCGATCTGCTGCTTTGCAAGAACAGCTTGACCTGGTATTGAGAGAGATGGAAGAACATTCTAATCATCTTTCGAGAAACATTGATGACATAGTTCAAAGTGTTAAAGAAATTGAATCTAAGAGGGTATCACTTTCCGACACTCAACATCCCCTGTAATTGTCCATTTTTACCTTTGTACAATTTCTTTTATCTGCTATTGTTAGAACTGGAGACCAAATTTTGACCTCTTAGGTTTAAAATTCTTCGTTAATGTACCATCCTTGTAAAAGTAGCTCATCAAGAATTAGTGAAGATTATGTTCTAACTCTCAAAATGACTGAACCTTACATAGTAAAGATACCTTGTATAATGTCAAAACTCAGCTCTACGCAGTATTTCTCTCGGCGGCCGATTGTCAAAAACCGCAACACTATCCAGCTCTATTATGCTATGTTTGGTAAGAAGGAAAGAAAATAGGATAGAAAGGAAATATGGAAGTGATGGAAAATAGCAATGATAGAAATGAAATTAATTTTCTTTTATGTTGTTTGGTACGAGAATACGGAAAGAAAATGAGCTTACCTTCACTTATTTGGTATTAGAAGTTAAATTGGGAAGAAAAGAGAAAATCTTACTCGTAAATTACTTTTATACCCATGAATAATATTTGTGAAAAGAATGTCAAGGGGTAAAATTGTACTTCATGATAAAACAACATGAACAGTTACCATTTTATCCAAGTAGTATTAACCATATCTTTTTTAGTTCCTAAAAAAGCAATAAAAATAATTTAGCATTACTATTTGTCATTAACATTCAACGTATCATGCATTAACTCCATTTAGCATCACCATTTGCCGCTTAAATTTTTTGCTTGGATGTTGATGGAGAAAATGGTAGTTTAGTAACTTTGCTCACTTTAATTAGTTGTCTCCATTTTTTATTCCATTTTCTGCCCACTTGTGGAAAGAAGAAATATAGTGGGACCCACTCTTTAGTCTTTCCACCTAAATTTCCTTTCCATCCAAACTTCCTTCCTACTAAACATCTCAATTTATCAATTCCCATCCTAAAATCCCTCAAATATTTTCCTTCTTTCCAGTTTTCAATCATACCAAACAGACTATTAATGTCCAGACCATAGAACTACAAGTTTAGGTCGGGCTAAACGAACCGGTCCGAGGCCCACCACTGTTGCCCTGGGCCCGACCTTAAATTTTTTAGGTTAGGGCCGGGCTGGGCCGACCCTCTCTCCTTTAAGATCGGGCCGACTTGGCTCAAACATCATATTTTTAAAGATTTTTTTAAAAAAAATACCTTATAAAATTACGGACGGGGCTGGATCAACTCTAAACTTTTTGGGCTTAGGGCCCGGTTGGACCGAACTTCTTTCTTTTAGGGTCGGCCCAGCCTAAATTTTCCTTTCGGGCCGATCAGGTCGGACGGTCTAAACTTACACCTCTTGTCAACCACGACATATTTATAAGAATTGACTCCATAGGATGATTTTCTTTGCGCATGACTTAGTTTTATTGACTTGAGTATCCCACACTAATGAATCTGAAGCTGAACAACATTCTTGAGCTTTAATTAACACTCTCTTATCTAGATGTGAAAGTTCAGGCTGTTCAGCCCGAATGGAAATTCCGGGCAGGAACGGGCAAGCCCTAAAAGAGGTGAACGTCGGTCCGGTCCGGAATTTATAAAGTATCTCAATAATTTTTTAAAAGGGAATGTTCGACCGGAATAAGTTTTCAAGCTCAGGTCCTAGGTTTAAGCTGGGCTTGAGCCACCAATGACGAATCTCGAGCAGGTTTGTTTAGTCCAGTTCAAACTTGCAGCTTTATTCTTATCAAAACTTAGGCCCCGTTCATTTCATTAATTCGAGTTTAGAATTAGAGTTTTGCTATAGTAAAAAGCTCTCAGAAACAGTCACATTTAATATTTTGTTATAATAAAAAAATCTCACATAAAATCACCTCTCAACTCAAATTAATGAACTAAACGGACCCTTATATTATGGCGATTGGTATAAAATTTGGGTTATATTAGGACAGTTTTTTTAAGTGACGTTGGCATGTCGGCACCCAGTGAAAACCATTTCCATTAACATGCCTAGTGGACCACATGCTTTTCCATCTAAAAACCGTTGAGTCGGTTCTTGGATTAACGTGCAAACTTCTTGTTTCTTTGCTTCTAGGTCTTGTGCCTTATGGAGGGCTATAATAGCTTATTCCCAGTTAGTTTTGTGTTAGAAAATGGGCGGAAGGGAAATAAGCATCGTATCTTTAGAGAAGAGTCTTTCGAAAAAAATAAAATAAAAAATAAAAAAATAAAAATAAAAAATAAATATCGTCCACAAGTAGAACGCGAGTTGATTAAGCGGAAGAATTGTTGCCGCGAAAGCTGGGGCCATCTCAGCAATCAAACTGATTGTGGGACATTTTAGCATACAAAAAAGGACCAAAAACAAAAAACGGAAAATAATCCTTAGCTGAAGCAGCCAAGTAGCTCGTGCTGTGCTGGAAACCATATTCTTTGCAAGGCAGTTGAAGCTTGGACTTGTCAGGCTTCCGACAGCATAAAATTGAGGAAAATAAATTGACAACATTTCCTTGTACCATCTCAATCAACTGCCCATCTTTAGACTCGTCTATGCCATTGGCTAATGGCACCTCAATCTTCCTCGTGTGTGTGTGTGTGTGTGTGTATATATAAAGCTATGTATGGAAAGCAACTGGGCATATACACATTTCTCGGTGTTCTAGCTGGTCATATATATCTCTACTCTACTCTAACTCTTTTGAAAAATTTTATTAGGAAAATAATTTTTTAAAAATTTTTATTTGTAAAATGATCTTATTTTATAAAAAATGAGTAAATATTTTTCTTTATAAAAAATAGAAAAAAATTATTTTATTAATTTCACTTTATTAAAAAATTATTCTAGCATATTGTCTCTTTTTTTTTTTTTTTTTTTTTTTTCGATAATTACTAACCAAAATTAAAGAAGCTAAAAACCCAGAAAACCAATACCCGAACTCTACTCAAAACATCATAAAATTGTTGATTAAGTACTCAAATAGTATCAACTCAGAATTACTATAAAGTATTTCATATTCATCATATTCTAGAAATGCAAAAAACCAAAAATTTGTCCAAGTCAAGATTGTCCGCAGATTAAAAAAAAAAAAAAACCAGGAAAAACAAATTTTTGAAATGAGTGAGGGACAGAACATGTACACAACTTTAATAACCTTTTTTTTTTTTTTTGGTAAGACGAGATATTTGACATGTCTTAGTGAAGAAAGGCATAGATGGCTGTGGAAATATAAACCAAAAGAGCTGAAGATACCAAAACAACCAAGGCAACAACCGCATGAACAGCAGATTTGCTACCGCAGGAGAGCATACCCAAGCGGATCTCGATGACGTTGACCATGGACAGCATAAGGAAGACGCAGCCCATGACGGATCCGACGGCGGAGCCGAGCATGCCGAGGCGGAGGACCTTGAGGTTGATGTGGGCCCGGAAGGCCTCGTCGACGTCCTTGCTGTTGAGGAGGTTAATGGCGAGCTTAAGCCCCTGCGCCACCAGCGACGAGAAGAGGAAAAAGCTGAACGACACCACCTCGAAGACCAGAAGCTTCTTGGCCACGTCGATCCCGGCGTCGCAGGCGCGGTTCTCGAGGCTCTGCTGCCCCGGCGTCGTCAGCGACAGCCCCACGAACACCGCGATCGTGAACAGCGAGTTCACGTTCACCAGCCCGTCCAGCGCCGTCACGTGCACGCTCGTCGTCGACGTCGAAGACGACGATGATGACGTCATCCTCTGGCTGTCGGATTGGTACATGTCCTTGGGGTACTCCTCAGATCTGGAGAGAAGAGAAGAAAAATCAGATTTTTATTTTTTGAAAAAAGAAAAATAAAGATTTGTTATATATATATATATATATATCTTACTCGTCCATGATAGGAAGAGGATTGGAATTTCGGATTTCAATTATGGTATTTATGCTTTGCCTTTTGGGATGGGTGGAGTGATAATGGTGTGGTTTTTGTTTGGCTTTTTGGAGGGTTTAAAGTGATGTGAACGGATGGGCTTGGGAGAAAAAGGAAAGCGTTGTGGAATGGCGCGTGGGAGTTTAAACAACCAGGTGAGGTTTGTTTGTTGTCAAAATATTTTGCCAACCAAATGTTGGGTAACAACAAATGTTAAGACCAAAAAATGAGTTTATTGTAAGTGGGTTTAGAATTAGTTTTAAAATAATTTTATTTTTAATAAAAAATAAAAATAAAATTCTTTTGAGAATTATTTTGAGATTAATTTTAAAATTAAGTTTGGTTGATTATAGATTATTTTGAGTATAATAAAAAAAATAAAATCGTGTTTATTAATTAATATATTATAATATTATTAATAAATACTAAAAATAAAAATAAAAAGTGAAAATAATTTTCAATTATTTTTTAATTTCTTTTGAAAAATTATTCTCACTACTTTCATTTTTAAAATATATGTTAAACAAACGTCATTTTATTTTTATTTTTTATTTTTTAAAATATGTAAAAATTATTTTTAAAAACGGTTCTAAACACGCACACAAATTTCTCTTTTTTTTTTATTAGTAGAAAAACATTCATATCATGGATCGTGAATTCACACAGCGTACAACCGTATTTTCTTTTTCTTTTTTTGGCCAAATGTTATTTCATGATTAAAAAAAGGAGTTAAAAGACAAATATCTTTCCTACTGTATATTATTTTCCTAATATTCTTTTTTTTTTCTTATTATAATTGAGGGTGTACTCGATATTTGAAGGTATATAATATATGATACGACCTCAAATACAATGTTTTTTTTTTTTTTTGTTAACCTGAAATGAGAATAAACATCAAAATAAAAAAGAAAAATACAGTCATTGAACCAAAGGGCTTGAATATTATTATTACGTTAGTACTTTTTTTTTTCTTTTGTCCAGAGGAAGTGTACTTGAATTTTACTACGCTTTTGCTACTTATAACTAATTACTTCCACGGATGATTAGCAAAAAATTAATTCTACGGATTCTCCTAAAAAAATTACTTCAACGAACTAAATTAAACAGCTTACAAGAAATTTAAGCTTCAAAAGATGGCAAATACACGGTATTCTAGAACACCAGGCTGATCAATACATAATACTCTGCTATTATAAGATTTTTTTCAACAAACACCATTAACGAAATGATTAGAGTCATCTTTTGTCAATTAATTAATTTTCTACTAAAAAAAATAATTTTTAGCTAAATGATATCGAAAGAAAAGAGTAAGAATAGAGGTTAACGAGTAAAATCTTCCCAATTTTATTCTTCATTATTTATTCATTCAAAGCACAATGGCGCTTGAGGACTTTATGTCCTTATTCTTGATGTTATTCTCCAATAACTGATTGCTGAATTGTTTGTCAAATTTACGATGAGTTGATCATGCGAATCAGGTAGAGTTTGAAATAGAAATTTCCCAATATTTTACGATCCAACATTGCAAAGTGAGAAATTAGAGTATCTAGGTTGTTGGTGTGATTTGCCATCAGTGTAAAGCCTCCGCATTTGCGTAAATGGCTTCTAGGCAATTTTGCATCCCCAATTATCAGTCCAAAACTCATCATTTATTAGTCCAAAACCCAACCACAAAACAGAAATTCATACATTTCGCCCAAAATCTAGAAAGTTGCTTAATAAGGAACTTTGAACGGAGGATCTGGTTTGGGAGTTCTAATATTTGATTTTGCGCAGTTCCGCTGCAAGGAAAAGTAAATTTGGCATTTGGTGTTAAGAATTCCACGTTTGCATTAACTAATTTAATTAAGAAAACATCAATTAAAGCACCTGATGATGAATTTCACTGCAATGGGAAAGTACATTTGTTCCCACAATGGCCTTATGCGGCTGTAGAGAAAGTCCGCTGTACTCTTCAGTCTTCCACCTATATATAAATAACTAAAAAAATTTTAAGCCTCACAAAAAAAAAAAAAAAAAAAAAAGCTATACAAAAGTCTAATACATTATCCAAGTAGGAGCAAAAAGCTTATTTTGAAGGGAATCAAATAAAAAAACAATAATGAAAAAGGCAAATAACTATAAAGTATACCATCTTGCTGGTTGGCACAATTTGTTTGGTGTTGATTCCAGTATATAGTCCTCCTAGCAAGTCGTTGCCGCGAGATTTGACACCCATTACAAACTACAAAAGGAAATATGGGAAACACACACACACACTCACATATATATATATATATATATACCCGTTCATTTCGCTGATTTAAGTTTGTAATTCAAGTGGATATGTGATTTTGTATGAGAACTTTTTACTGTAATAAAAAAGTTAAATGTAAGTGTTTATGAAAGCTTTTTACTGTAACAAAAAAGTTAGATGTAACTGTTTATGGGAGCTTTTTACTGTAACAAAATTCGAATCGACGAATTGAACGGGACTATTGTCTTTATTATGAACTAGAAGGCTTGTAATTACAGGGTAAAAAAAAGAGTTATGTAAGTGTGTGAATTCACTCTTGTATAATAATAATAATAATAAAAAGGTGTCACGCACGTGTACCTCCTCCAATGAAGCATTTCCTGCCCTTTCACCAAGGCCATTGATCGTGACTTCAATTTGTCTGGCACCGGCCTGTACAGCTTTGTTTTTTTTTTTTGGGGGGGAAGAATTTATACAAAACAGTTATCATGAAATACATAAAGATAGAAATCCTTTTAAAATTTTGGGACCAGCAAATAACAATATAAATGTTGAAGGAATATATACGATGGCATACTGCTAAGGAATTGGCATTAGCAAGGCCAAGGTCGTTATGGCAATGCGCTGCAACGACAGCATCATGTATTCCTTGAACGTTTGCTTTCAAGTCTAAAATCATTTGCTCCACTTCATTGGGAAAGTTGTGCCCAACAGTGTTTGTGAGAGTGATCCTACTTTAATTGCTTCCCCATAAACTCGGTAAAGAAACTCCTTATTAGACCTGTACTTGACATGATATAAATTATACGTACGTAAAGCAGTTATATAAAGTTTTAGTTAACTTTTTGACGAAAGAAAATAGAAAGTTTGCGATTTTTTTTTTCTCTGTCATGGGGGTTAATATTCAGAACATGCCGCATGGTGAATTTGTTGCCTGTTTTTGAAAAAAAAAAAAAAAAAAAAAAAACGCTGCATGCACTATTATTTTTCCTTCATTTCTGGGAGAAGTGCCAAACATATATAGCATATCTAAACCTAGAGAAAAATAGAGGGCATGAAACTCTATATAGTTAATTTCATGAAGTAAGCAATAATTACTTTACTATTTGGTGTCTTGTACAGAAATACCAAAAAAAAAAAAAAAACTCATTTTTAATCCCCGAATAATAGGTCGAATACTATTTTGGTCATTACTTTTTTAAAGTTGTAAAACAAGTTATCGATCCATCAAGTTGTTCTAAATTAATCATTTCGTGCATGTGATTGTTAAAATCTCAATGACAAAACGCACAGTTTCATTTTTTATAGTGGTGTCGATAATAAAATTAATTCTTTCTAAAGTCACATACGGTTTTTGCGCTTTTTCTGTCTAAATTTTAATATCTGATAGATAGAAGGATTAATTTCAAACAATTTAATAGATCTAGGATTCATTTTAAGACATTTTTGAAAGCCATGAATCAAAATAAAATTTTATTTATAATTTCTATGCCAAACCAAAAAAAAAAAAAATTCTAATACAGAAAAGAGAGAGAGAGAGAGAAACACTGCGTATAATCTTCCAGCATCGATCTACACACACGAACTCGATGTCGTCACACCCCAAGCTCTTAGCATAAGCCACACTCTCCTTAACAAGCTTGAGAACCTCCTCCGGCGTCTTCTCCACCTCGTACTTCATCAGAATCTCGCTCGTGGCTGTGAACACTTGCAGCCGAGCGCGGCCGCCTCGCTTCTCTCACCGCCCCCCAAGCGGCGTCCACGTCCCTTCAGACTTCGCGCCGCGCCAACGCGCCTATCGCGGGGACGAACCCGAGCTCGTCGACGGCGTTGCCGACCTCCCTCGCGATCAGCTTCGACGTCTCCAAGTCGTTCTTGGACATCGTCGGAAACCCCACCTCGATGACGTTGACACCAAGATCCGCCAGCTTCCGGGCCACCGCGAGCTTCTCGGGTCTGGTCATGGACCTCCCCGGAGCCTGCGCTCCGTCGGGGAGGGCGGGGTCCATGATTCGGACGGAAATGTGGTCGGGGATTCTGTTGGGGAAGTATTCTGGTCGACGGGGTCAAGGCAGGGCAGCATAATTTGGCGGGAGTAGTAGTAGAGAGAGCCAACTTCTGGCAATAATATTGTTGTGTTGACGTTGAATTTGGACTATATGGTAAGAGGAAAAAGATACCGGGGTATTACAGCTGAACAGCTTTTGCTTTCATTTGCAAATTCCGGACATGTTTTTATAGAGCCTTATGGAGAGATTTTTATTTTTCATTTTTTAATTTTTGGGTAGAATAATGGAGAGATCTTGTCTCGTCTCGTGTTAATTGTTATAATAATAATAAATGAAAAGATACGTAATGAGGAAGGCTACTAACTAATTGCATGTCAACCTGAAAAAAAAATGCATGCATAGTGATCACATTAATAACGGCCTTCTTGTTTAATACTTTAATTCATGAGAATACTACTTCTTAGGAAAGATCAATACTGGCCCCCAAATCACCTACAACGTGTTTAAGGTTTATTTTGTTTTTGGTTCTATTGTTATTTGTTAGGGAGATTCTCTGGTACGCTTAATGTACTATTGGATTTGCGTACATTTTGATTTTTATGTGATTTTATATATATCCGACGGATAAAAAACCTAACTTACCGTTATGTTGGCTTACCAAATAAGATTCCTGTTTGTTATGTGCTTTTTGTCTTTGGCTCGTTTAACTTTAAACATGGCCTAATTAGTTAAACCTACCAGCCATTGTATCTTAATTAGAATTCATATTCAAGCTGGATAAAAAAAAAGTGGGTAAACACCTGTCAAAGATTTATTTTGATCTCATTAAGTTGTGAATTACTTGGAGTGGATTGTGATTTTAAGAAATAAGGGTCATTTCAAATGATATAGCAAAACATATAAGAGCTTTTAGTAATATTCTTAGGATTAATAAAAACAAATCACTATCCATTGTCATTGTTAGTCAATCCGACATTAGCATCACAAGCAAAGAAAAGAGAGAATTATTGGACCTTTTCATTATTTCCACAACATTTTCCCCTCCTTTTTCAAGGATTTATTTATAGGTTTTCACATGAAAGGAAGATGTTGGATTGGATTTGGGGCAAATCCAAACCAACTAATAATAAAAGGTTTGAACTTAAGCAATTATTTGGTTTTATTTCTATTGTTTATTGTGTTACTTTTAAGCAATTTAGACGTTGTTCTTATGCGAGTCCAACGTTAATAATGCCCTTATTGTTTTAAGTTATGAGAATACTATTTCTCCGCAAGATCAAATACTCATCCCACTCACATACATATATAACATGCTTCATTATTCTTTTAGGAAAGGTTCTTTCCAATATTTCGACGATGCAAGAGAATAGAAAAATCAGATTTTTTAAAAGGTGAATTTGTCTAAAAAGCATCAATTTTCCTAAACAAATGTTTAAAAAATGACAACGTTAGAAAACAAAAATTTATTTTATCATGGATCATGGAAGGGTAAGTAGAGTAAATTTATATTGCGTATAGAAACGTATTCTCTCTCTCTCTCTCTTTTAATTTTTTTTTTCCCATCATTGTACCAAATTAAGGCTTCAATAGAAGGCAAATACACCGTATACTTGAAGACCAAGCTGATCGAGACATACTACTCTGTTTCTCTACAATAACTCTTCCCATATATCACTACAAGCAACTTTATCAAGATAATTTGAGCATCTTGATTCTAAATAACCATCTTTTGTTGTACGCAAATTCTAAACACCTATTTCACCATTTTTTGACATAGTAGTTTTCCAGCTGCTCTATGCTATTAACATCACTGCCAACTTAACTTTTCCTACTAAAAGTAAAACTTAAGAATTAATATCGACTAAACATAAATAAAAATGGTACAACATGTTCTCTTTTTCACCAATAATCCCCACAAGAACAAATCCCGTTCTCAAAATGGTGGAACCTATTTCGATCCCTGACCACGATTTTCCTCCTTGAAACCTTAGCGATTAGCTTGATCATCGAGTGGCAATCATTGCAGACTCTCAAGTTTTTCACAACCCTCAGAGTGGTGTGCGGTTGAGTAGAGATTAGGCCATAGCATATTGCAAGCCTCTCGCTATGTATCGACAGAGCCCATTGCTTTTGCCGATCTTCGATATCATGCAATGACACATCTGTTTTTGGCGAATATCCTTCCGTTAATCTTAACCTTTTCTCTAGCTCCTTTAACTTCTTGTAGATTTCTTCCTTCTGAGGGTGTCTGATGTCTCCCAAAAGGAACTCATGAATCTCATTATTCACTTCAATCAAACTACAACCTGGTTCCTTTTGGATTCCACCCTTCTTCATCTCTGCTCTCACTTTTGCAGCCTCTTTCCATCTCCCTGACGAAGCATAGACATTTGATAATAGAACGTAGGTTCCCGAATCCGCTTTATCACAACCCAACAATGTCTTTGCGATTTTCTCTCCTAGCTCAAGGTTCCCGTGGATTTTACAAGCACTTAGCAAAGCACCCAACATGATATGGTCCGGAGTTGTTTTCATTCTTGAGATGAAAGAAAATGCCTCTTTGAGCCGACCCACTCGACCCAAAAGATCAACCATGCATCCATAGTGCTCCACTCGCGGTTCAATCTTGTAATCCTTAACCATGGAATGGAACATCTCAAAACCCAACTCCACCAATCCTCTATGACTACAAGCATTCAAAACCCCAACAAAAGTAATGCTATTCGGTCTGAAACCATTGTTTAGCATTGCCCTGAACATCTCAATGGCTTCAATGCTCTTCCCATGCATACCAAGCCCTGCAATAATAGAGTTATATGTACTGATATCCCTCTCGTTCATTTCATCAAACACTTTCTTCACCTTATCGATGTCACCACATCTCGCATACATGTTGATCAATGCGCCACCCACGATATGATTGAGCTTGATTTCATACTTTCCCATGTATGAATGAACCCACCGTCCAAGTTCCAAAGCTCCCAAATGCGAACAAGCAGACAAAACGCAAACAATGGTAGCTTCATTAGGCTTCACATTCTCCATCTGCATCTCCCTGAAAACCTCCAGAGCCCAATTCATTTCCCCGTTCTTGACCAACCCATCGATCATCGCCGTCCAACAAACCGTGTCCTTTCTCCGAACCTGTTTGAAAACAGCACTCGCCTCCCTGACAAACCCGTGGTGCAAATAAGATGTCATCATAACCGTTGACGCAACAAAATCCCGTTCAGGCATTTCGTCGAACACCCGTCGTGCATCTTCCAATTCCCCACACTTCCCGTAAAGCTCCATGAGCTTCATCTTCACCGATCTATTCGAACACAACCCAAGTTTCATGACCTGCCCATGGATCTCCCTCCCTAATTTCAGAGCCAACTGAAACCCACAAGCTTTCAGAGCGGAAACGACAGCGTAGTTATCGGGGACGATCGAATCATCGATCATACGACAATACAGGAGAATCGCATCGAAGTAAGAACCATGCAGCACAAACCCATCAATGAGAGCAGTGTAGAGGAAGACGTTTGGGGTTTGAATGCGTTGGAAAATCTTGGAAGCGTAGTCAATGGAGTTGAGATTGGAGCAAAGGCGAAGGAGCTCGAAGACTATAAAAGGGTCTTGTTCTTGGCCATTTCTTATGATCTTGGCGTGTGTTGATTGAACGTGGCTAATGTGTTTGCACTTTTGCAGAAGAAAGATTACTTCCTTTCTGTTCGTCGAATTGTTAGATTTCGGTTTTGAGTTTCGCGGGAAGATTGGGGTCCCTTGAACGGCTGGAGTGAAACAATACATTCGCGAGTTAGCCGTTGGCTAGTCCTCACTCATCACTCGCCTTAAAAATACTAATTTGCCCATCTGTCTCTTTTCAAAGAACAGTTGGAAGGTCTAAAAGTTACGGATTCATTAGGGCGGTGGAGCACTTCTTCTTTAGTTGTTGGATTAATTTTTTTACTTTTAACGGTTAAATTTTTACAACGCGCTTCACAAAATTATTATTATTATAGATTTAACTGTAAAAAAAATAATATAACGGTAAAAAATAGTGCTCCATCAGTATAACACTTTTTAGGGTTTCACCATAAAGAATTCTAAAAGTTTATGGGAAAAAAATGTTTAAGCCATTGATATTGGTTATTGCAATTGTTTTTAGCTAATTATGGCATCGTTTTTTATTTTTCACAATTCGAATCACAACTCAAAATTTTTTATTACAGTATTTTTTTTATAAAAATTTAAATTATATATATATTTTTTGTATAATATTCTCTTAAATAAATTTATTTTTCAACTGAAATTCTCAACTCAAACCTAACGGGCCAACGTGCCCATATTATACGGCAATGATCGATGATTAAACGTAAGTAGTTTCTTACCTTTGTTTTTTGTGTTTGGACCGTTGACTTAAAAATATGATTAAAATAGAAAAAATCCCCATCGGGGTAATCCAATTACACTCAAAGGTGGGACTCTAATATGAGAAATAACCTACTCAAACCCGTCGGATTGAATATAATTTTTTTGCTCTTGAAAGGAGTAGTGGTTGACCCTAATGGTGTTATAACCTTTTATCTTTCATTCACCAAAAAAGCATGTAAAGAAAAGCAAAATGATACTCTCAAATCTTAAGCAAATTAGAAACACCAAAATGCAATTTACGCCCTTTAGAGACCAGCTAAAAGACTGTTTCAGTTTCACTATCAAACCACAAAGAATGGGAGAAGAAAAGAATGAATATAGACTCCAAGTTGTCGTAACAAAAACAGAAAGGCATCCATCATAATGAAAAATAGAACAAGCATTGAAATTTGTGCACTGAGAGAGTGCATTATTCAGAAAAAGGAATTCCCAGTGGTGTTGCTGAGCCAGCATATGAGTGGGAACTGAGCAAATGCAATGCCAAGCAAGAGATAGTGTTACTAGCTGGAATAACTCCTGAGCTCATGAGTGTACAAAGTTGGCTTCAAGGTCTTCACAAGGAAGATGCCCGCGCAGAGGCAAGTCCATACGATTATCAAATAACATGTGTGGTTCAAAGTGATTCTCCCCAGCACAGCAAGACACATCCCTGTGAATGTATAGCCGGCATATGCGATTGTGTCGAGCAGTGGCGCCTCTCCACCCCCAAGTGAAAACAGCGACACCTTCAGCAGCATAACTTGGAGGAGCCAGCCCATTGTGCCTTTTACAAATTGCCAATTGACTGCTTCTGGGCAAAACCTGGCATGTATAACAGGCAAAAATGTTGTGCTAATTTTATCCTATGATATCAAATTTGAGATTATTGGGAAAAATTAATGACCGGTTAAAAACCGTTGACACGGATTGAGTGTACAAGTGGTGACAAGTGCAAGTTGTCCTGCCATAATGATCGAGGTATATGTGTTTCAATATGTCAGAATGTCACACTTTTGCAGTAAAAGACTCTTAAATTTTATCCTATGATATCAAATTTGTGCTTATTGGGAAAAATTAACAACTCAATGAAGAAAACGGCTGACTCATGTCGAGTGTACAAGTTGTGATAAGTTCAAGTTGTCCCGCCACAATGGTCAAGGTACATGTCGTTTCAATATGTCAGAAGGTCACATATTTACACTTTAATATACTAGAAAAGAAAAGGACAAAAGAAAACTCATGAAAGGATAAGCCATAGATCATAAAAAAGAATACTTACTTTCCCGAAAGACCCGATGCGATCCCAGCAAGAACAATGTATGTGGCAAAGGCCATGACTGGGATGTACAAGTCTGGAGCATTTATGTCATTAGTTGGAGGTTCATAGGAAAGTCTTCCCGCAACTGCCTCTGTTATTCTGGTCCAATGCCCCTAGACAAGAGGATGTATATTCAGAAGTCATATTTTGGATTGTTCTTGGTCATACACAGAATAATTAACAAAAAAGTTTTTAAAGTTAAAATTCACATACCCGGTGCAGAAAAGGGAGGAGAACAAGCTTAAGTTTATTCTTGACATAGTGGCCGTCCACTTGGAAGTAGTATTGTATCTGCTAAAGTTACAGTCATTATATAAATAATAATAATAATAATAATAATAGTCCTGAATCCATTGAAGAATCTATTGTCGGATATCTTATTTGCATGTAGATAATAGAAAATTTATCTGCAAAGTGATGTTGAAAATCCCAAAAGGAAAACATTGCTATTCATATAGGTACCGACATTGCAGAAAAGATTTTTGTGCCCTCACATGACCATACGTGTAATAGTTGTACACTAATTATATTAAAATTTGTTCTGAATTTGGATGCAACTTACATTGCTTTGTACACAGTCTGATGCAGAGTTAAAAATTCTGTCCCAATCAACCTCTAATTAGTTCAGAACCAGCCCCATAACTTTTGTTCCCAAATTGTCTTGAGCTGGGGACGCCAGGCTGGGACCACAGATTCTTCTCATGCATTGCCCTAGCTATTGTAACTTGTGATGTTTTCTAAGCACATAATTAAAATGAAGACAAAATTAATTTATCAGCAAGCCATGTTCTTCACTGGGTTTGAACAAACCTATACAATTATCCCAATATAAATATACACGCACACAACAATGCTTTAGTTAATATATGTTCTACATCACATATTCACATATAACATTTATGAGTGTCAAACATAATTATGAGATCGGGAAAGAAAAAACAAAAAAAAAGAAAAAGAAAAAGAAACGTACCAATCGAAGAAGATATATCACTCAAATTGTGTAGGATTTGTTTCCCAACAATAACATCCACATGCCAAAAGGAGCCCGCTGCAGGAGAATCAGTACTAATGTGTAGGAATACCTGACTACAGATTGGATTTAACTTTTGAGTCGACAGTTACAGAATTGCCAAGAATAATTCTCTTTTCCTTCTTAATTTACATTTTTTTTTTTTTTTGGCGAGCAACCATTTTCATAAATTTTGAAAATCAGATGGTCCGGTGAAATTATTGTCGTTTTTGATTTGATGACGTTTTCTGATATTATTGTAATTAATATGTTTGGTGTCGTTTTCCTTCTCATTTTGATTTGTTCTTTTACTGGCTAGTGTTAGTTTCGATGTCGTTTTTCTTTGTTCTTCACCTGTTAATCTCGTTTGTTATTGTTTTTTTTTTTCGTCTCAAATATTGTTGTTCTTTTCTTTTTGATAACCGTTTCTTTTATTGTACCGTCGTTTTACTGCTTCATGTTATTTGTCAAGGTTTTTTTTATGAGTGGACCTCGTTTCACTTCTTAGTATCGTGTTTACACATCATGTCGTTCAAATATTTGTTGTGGTTTTATCTATTGTTATTCCCCCTGTTTATTTATTTATTTATTTTTGGGTTAGTCATTTTTATCCCCAAACTCAGAAAAAGTCCGTTTTGATAACTGACATTCAACATTCAAATCGTCTCACATTTATTTTTCCATCCATAAAAATCCCTTATTAAGTTCATATGTTATTTTCCATCTATATTTGGACATATTCTTAGCCAAATAATTTTAATAGGACAGTTTCGTTAAAAAAAAAAATTAATAGGACAATTTTATAAATTGAAGAGTAATTATGATACGAAGATAGGATTCACTATGAGATTAGTTATTCTGAATGTCGTTTATTTACTCGTTTTGCAACGACATCGTTTTTACTACGTAACGTGTTCTTTTAGCGCCCCAAAAAGATGTCGTTAGTTTCTCTCCCATTTCAAAGTAAAACTGTCGTCTTTTAGCTTGGCCGGTGTGGGATTTCATTTTTACCAGAAAAAGAGCTTCTCTGATCTCGGAATAACCGAGTCCAAACGAAACTCGCTGTTCCTCTCTCAGCTCCGCTAAGTCTCCACTCTCCAGAGAGGGTCTCTCTCTCTCTTTCTCCCTCTCTATATGCAGAGATAGATTAGGGCAAATGTGGTCTTGCATCTGAGAACTTCCTTAGAAATCCGCAGAAAAGTTGTGGCCGATCCATCAAGAACAACATCGAGAAAGAGAATTCTAGAAGATGCTGAGATTAAAGGCATTCAGGCCGAGCAACGATAAGATCGTGAAGATCCAGTTGCATCCCACGCATCCATGGCTGGTCACCGCCGATGCCTCCGACAACGTTTCCGTTTGGAATTGGGAACATCGCCAGGTAACTAAATCGCTTTCTATAGTCTTCATTCTGAGAACTTAGCGTCGGAAGTCTCTCCCTGCTCTCTCTTTCTTGCGTTCGGTTCTATCGATATCGGTATCTTTTGGATTCTCAGGTGATCTACGAACTCAAAGCTGGCGGCGTGGACGAGAGGCGTTTGGTCGGTGCGAAGTTGGAGAAGCTTGCCGAGGGTGAATCAGGTACGGTTGTATTTTTCGCCTTTTCGCGATCTCCATTGCTTTGAGCTCTGTTCGAATTTACTTTGAAACCTGTGAATTTGACAATTCTAGGCTAGAAATTATGATATTATAAGAATGAAGACTTAACGCGTAGTTTGGTGATGTGGGACTTGGAATCAGTCGGACAATGATTTTTGAGGAATCTGACTTGCCTGTTCAAATAGAATTATGCTACGGAACTTTATTGGAGATCAGATCTGTAAATTCCTGATTGTTATTGAAAAAACATGGGGGCAAAAAACTTTATTTCAGAATTGAAGCGCTAGGTGGTAGGCCTTTTAATGACCCTGAACGTGATATTAACAAGCGCAACAGTTACTAACTATGATGACAAAGAATAGAAATATTGCTTCTGATGTTATCTCATGAAGCTCAACAAACATCTTTTTGAAGCAATGTATGCAACTTCCAGTTAGCATATAGGACGGAAAATCTGATCATAGTTCCACGGTTCAAATGTCTAAAAATAATGCCGCACTTACCCTGTAACCCTTTATTTTACTTCTGTGTCTGTAGGCATAATGCTTTGCTAATTGTTAGTAGAGTACTAATAGTAATTAAAAGTACTAATATTAATCTTTAATTTGAGAATGGATTCTATTTAAAGGTCATCATGGTTCACTTTATTTGGCTATGATTTGCCAAGTATATAGTCTGTAGCTCCAAAATTACTAGATATTGGATAGTTCTTAGCAAAGGATGTAGTTGTGCATTTCAAAGGTATTTTTGGTTGTAGATTAATTTGGCTGGACTGGAGCTCCAATGCATAGAACTGCGAGATACCTAAAAATGGACCCGTTTTGTTAGATTATATAACATTTAACTTGGTCTGGGGAGTGGCAGCGAGCTCCTGTTCATTAGAAATGATTTTAAAGGGGTATTATTGTATCTTCGAACACATTGCTAATAATGAAGTATCCACTGCCATGCAACTTTTTTGTTGCAAGGAAGTTAATTATTGATTTTTTCTTTCTATTAACTGTGATGTATTCTTCACAGAGCCTAAAGGGAAGCCTACCGAGGCCATGCGTGGAGGGAGGTAATTGAGTGTTTCATCTCTCTTATCATTTCCACTTGCCACCTTTTTTTTAGTTGTAAACTGAGCATCTGATTGTGTGTACATGGATCTTAAAAGTGTTAAGCAGGTGAGCTTCTTTGATGATGATGTACGCTTTTGGCAACTTTGGCGGAACCGCGCTGCAGCTGCTGAGGCTCCATCAGCTGTCAATCATGTCACTTCTGCATTTAGTTCCCTAGCTCCTGCAACAAAAGGAAGGCATTTTCTTGTGATCTGTTGTGAAAATAAAGCCATTTTTCTTGACTTGGTGACAATGCGTGGCCGAGATGTACCAAAGCAAGATCTTGACAACAAGTCGCTTCTTTGGTAATCATGATTAATTGGACATATATATTTATTCTTGATTTCAATTCATTTACTCGTTGCTGTGAGAATATATTTATTTTACCTCACTATTGCTTTTATTTAGATATATATTGTGGACAAATGACAGTTACGGGTTACCTTGATCTTTGTTTACAACTGATCAAGAAATGAATTGAAAAAAAAAAAAACTGCCTGTTTATTTTTGTATACGATTTTTATTTTAATGATCATAGGGTAAAAATTAAGGCCTCGTTCGTTTCGCTGATTTGAGTTTAGAATTCGAGTTGAGATGTGATTTTATGTGAGAGCTTTTTACTGTAGCAAAAAAGTTAGATGTGACTGTTTGTGAGAGCTTTTTACTGTAGCAAAACTCGAATTCTAAACTCGAATCAACGAAACAAACGAGGCCTAAATCAAAGTCATAGGGATACTAGTTGATGCAGATAGTTTTTCAAAACTATCCGGTTCCTAGAATGCAATATTGGCCTCTGACTCTCTGTACATTAAGGATACTAGTCCAATCTTTTGATTTAGTTTTGAATGGCAAGGCAATGGACTTGTATCTCTTTGCTTCACTTTAGCAGTTGCAGCATATCTGTTAGCTTTCTTTGGGCTACCTGATTTTTGGTCCCTTTGGGAAGTGGCAAGGATAGTGATGGAATTGGTATTTAGTGCATAAGGCACAAATGTTGTTCTTTATGATACTTTTAGCAACTGCAATTTGGCCTTCTTGTCATTCTCCTCTAATCTACTTGGTGCATGAGTTAAATTGTTTTGGAATATTCAGAATAATTTATTTCTTGCTATTGCAATTCTTGGATAAAATGTCTGAATAATTGTATTATTCTAATTATTTTTATTTTTATTTTTATTTTTTGTCTTTGTTTTCGTGCTATTATTGCCTTTCTTGTTACTATTACCATGATTGTTATCACAGTTAGCATTGTTATCCCTGGCTCTTGCAGTATGGAGTTCCTTTCTAGATATGCTGCAGGAGATGTTCCTCTTGTCGCTTTTGGTGGATCAGATGGTGTCATTAGAGTACTTTCAATGATGACGTGGAAGGTGTGGAATTTTTCAAAATTGTTGGTCTATCTCAGCAACTATGAGTGGTAATTTGAGCTTTGTGACAGTACTCATTTCCTGCAGCTTGTGCGAAGATACACTGGAGGTCATAAAGGTTCAATATCTTGTCTGATGACATTCATGGCTTCTTCTGGCGAGGTAGATCTTCACTGCTAGAAAATGAAACTCAATCTACTCCTCAATTCATTAAATCTCAACCCTAACACGCATGATATTCTCCTAACTTTGATTATATGTGAAACACACTTGGTAGCAAATAATAAAAGAAAAGGCTAAAGTTTTCTTTTTCTTTAATCAGATCAATAACTTCATACTTTCAGCCTTCTTATGATTTATAGAAAATTATTGAATTATGTACATTAATTAGGAGATATTTCTTAAATTAGAATAGCTAGCATATCTTTCCTAGTTTAGGGGGCAGTTCCTATTTTTTAGGAAAGATCTTAGGAATATCTTGAGGATAGTTTCCCTATCCTATTAGGTTTCCTAGTTTCGTGATTCTGTTAGCCACGGGACCTAGGTCTGTTGTACACCTATTTATACTCCGGTTTTCTACCAATTAAATCAAGAAAGGTTTTATATTTTTCCTCAGAAACTTTCATGGTATCAGAGCCTGGTTTAGGACTTTACCTCTGTCCGCCGTGGCCAAAAATCCAGAAAACCTTCCTTCAACCCAAACCGTACCCTCTGCCTCTTCTAATAATGTTGATTTCAACCCTAATGCTTCCATTCAAATTACTACCGTACGATTGAATGGAAGGAATTTTCTAGAATGGGCCCAATCAATAAAACTAGCCATAGATGGCCGAGGAAAACTAGGGTTTCGTATAGGGGAGGAACCAAAGCCGAAGGAATCTGACCCGTCATTCCGAAAGTGGAGGTATGAAAATTCACTATCACTACGTGGCTTCTCAATTCCATGGAGGAATCAATCCGGAAGCCATATCTGTTTATGTCAGCCCAAGAAGTATGGGAGGCCGTGCGTGAAACCTACTCGGACCTGGAGAATTTTTCACAAGCCTTTGAATTGAAGACTCGGCTGTGGAATTCCAAGCAGGGGGAGGCAGATATCACTACGTATTACAACAGAATGTTGGCACTTTGGCAGGAATTAGACCTCTGCTATAATGACGAATGGGAGAATCCCAAAGACCTTGCTAGGTTTAAAAAAAGGGAAGAAATGGATCGTGTTTTTATGTTTTTAGCAGTGGTTAATGCATGATTTGACGATGTTAAAGGGCGTGTTCTAGGCAGACGTCCCCTTCCTACAATCCGTGAAGTTTTTTCTGAACTTAGGCAGGAAGAAGGACGAAAGAGAGTCATGATTGGTTCATTCTTGCCACCAGCAGAGCCTGAAAGTTCAGCCTTAGCAGTCCGTGGCAATGAGAGTGACTCAGATAAGAAGAAGAAGCCGTGGTGTGACCACTGCAAACGGCACTGGCTCAACAAAGATTCCTGTTGGAAGCTTCATGGGAAACCACCTAATTGGCAGCCAAATTGGAAGAACAAACAGGAGGGAGTCAAGGCATTAAACACTGTGACTGAGACTACTGCAGAGCCACCATCTACCTCGGTACAGCCTCCATTTACCAAGGAACAAATTGAGCATCTTCTAAAACTCTTTAAGTCTCCACAAATTTCTAATTCTCCTTCTACCTCTTATGCTTACCAAGGTAATCAAGCTCCTTCTGCCCTTACTTCCTCAAATATTTCTGGCCCATGGATCATAGATTCTGGTGCCACAGATCATATGACCAGTTGTTCCCATCTATTTTCCTCTTACAGCCCTTGTGTAGGAAATAAAAAATTTAAAGTGGCTGATGGTTCTTTTTCAGCCATAGCAGGGACGAGTTCCATCATAATGCATGATTTGACGATGTTAAAGGGCGTGTTCTAGGCAGACGTCCCCTTCCTACAATCCGTGAAGTTTTTTCTGAACTTAGGCAGGAAGAAGGACGAAAGAGAGTCATGATTGGTTCATTCTTGCCACCAGCAGAGCCTGAAAGTTCAGCCTTAGCAGTCCGTGGCAATGAGAGTGACTCAGATAAGAAGAAGAAGCCGTGGTGTGACTGCAAACGGCACTGGCTCAACAAAGATTCCTGTTGGAAGCTTCATGGGAAACCACCTAATTGGCAGCCAAATTGGAAGAACAAACAGGAGGGAGTCAAGGCATTAAACACTGTGACTGAGACTACTGCAGAGCCACCATCTACCTCGGTACAGCCTCCATTTACCAAGGAACAAATTGAGCATCTTCTAAAACTCTTTAAGTCTCCACAAATTTCTAATTCTCCTTCTACCTCTTATGCTTACCAAGGTAATCAAGCTCCTTCTGCCCTTACTTCCTCAAATATTTCTGGCCCATGGATCATAGATTCTGGTGCCACAGATCATATGACCAGTTGTTCCCATCTATTTTCCTCTTACAGCCCTTGTGTAGGAAATAAAAAATTTAAAGTGGCTGATGGTTCTTTTTCAGCCATAGCAGGGACGAGTTCCATCAAAATTTCTCCATGTGTAACTCTGAAGGATGTGTTACATGTTCCAAAATTGTCATGCAATTTACTGTCAGTCAGTAAATTAACTCTTGACCAAAACTGTCATGCTAATTTTTTTTCCATTTTACTGTGAATTTCAGGACATGGCATCGGGGAAGATGATTGGTAATGCTAAATTAAGTGGTAGACTTTACTACTTTGACGATGGATCACTTCCTAAAGATTATGTTTCAAATACTTGTTTTGGTGTTATTTCTAGTTCTAGTAAGAATGACATTATGCTTTGGCATTTTAGGCTTGGTCATCCAAGTTTTTATTATTTAAAACGTTTGTTTCCTAGTTTATTCTCCAATAAAGATCCATCTCTTTTTCAATGCAAAATTTGTGCTTTAGCAAAAATGCATTGATCTCCATATATCTCTCGTCCATATGTTCCTTCCAAACCTTTTTCTCTTATGCATAGTGATATATGGGGACCTTCAAGAATTTCAACTCCTTCGGGAAAACGATGGTTTGTTACCTTTATAGATGATCACACAAGAATGACTTGGGTTTACTTGATGACACAAAAATCTGAGGTGGAACACATTTTTAAAACGTTTTATAACATGATTTACACTCAATTTGAAACAAAAATTAAAGTTTTAAGGAGTGACAATGGTCGTGAGTATTTCACAAAACATTTGAGTGCTTTTTTCTCACAAAATGGCATTTTTTAGCAAAGTTCTTGTGTTGACATGCCTCAACAAAATGGCATTGCCGAAAGAAAAAATAGGCATTTGTTAGAAGTGGCTCAGGCACTGTTATTTACAACAAAGTACCAAACTTTTTTTTGGGGAGATGTTGTTTTAACAGCAATTTTTTTGATAAATAGAATGCCTTCGAAAGTTTTGAATTTTGCCACTCCTATAAGTGAATTTTCCAAAACTTTTCCCCAAACAAAAATTCAATCAACTCTGCCATTGAAAACGTTTGGGTGCACTGTTTATATCCACAATAAAGATGTAAACTTCGGAAAACTTGATCCTAGAGGAACTAAGTGTGTCTTCTTAGGATACTCTCCAAGTAAAAAAGGATATAAGTGCTATGATCCCAAAAAAAGGAAATATTTTGTCACCTTTGATGTGCAATTTTTTGAAAATCAATAATTTTTTCAGCCTCATCTTCAGGGGGAGCACACACAGGCAGATTCGGCTTTAGGGGGAGATGAAAAAATAGTCTTTGATTTTCATGATCAAGGTGAATCTTTTTTTGAAAATTTTTCATTAGAATTTGCCCTTCAACATTCGGATTTTTTGCAAAACTTAGATAATTCCGAAAATTTTGAAGAGAATCATCCAGAGAATAACTCTGCAGATGTTTTAAATAATGAAAATTTGGCTCCTTCCAGTGTTAGTCCAATTAGAACAAGAAATAACACTGAAAACAGGTTTGGGAAAGTTTTCTCAAGAAGAGAACCAAAGTCAAGTGGATTGACCAATAACTTGCAGCATGGTCAAGAATCAACCTCAATACCAAGTCCAGAAGTTTCAGGTTTGAGTCCAATCCCTAAAAATTTCTCAAATGAGCTTGATTTACCTCTTGCACTAAGAAAAGGAACTAGAGAATGCACTAGGCATCCTCTATATCCCATGTCCCATTTTGTTTCTTATAAAAAGCTATCTCCTTGTTTCCGTGCCTTTGTTACTCAACTCTCACATGTGGAAATTCCAAAGAGTATTAGAGATGCATTTCAGGTACCCGAATGGAAAGCAGCTGTTTTAGAGGAGATGAGGGCTTTGGAGAAGAATCAGACATGGAAAGTTATAAATTTGCCAAAGGAGAAGAAAACTGTTGGGTGCAAATGGGTATTCACGGTCAAGTTCAAATCTGATGGATCACTGGAAAGGTATAAAGCACGTCTGGTGGCCAAAGGTTTCACTCAAACCTATGGCATAGATTACTCTGAGACTTTTGCACCAGTAGCTAAACTGAATACTGTACGGGTTCTTCTCTCAATTGCGGTAAACTTGGACTGGCAGTTACAACAGTTAGATGTCAAGAATGCCTTCTTAAATGGAGATTTAGAAGAAGAGGTTTTTATGGATCCTCCACCCGGTTTTGAAGATAAGTTTGGTTCAAAGGTGTGCAAACTGAGGAAATCTCTCTATGGGCTAAAACAATCACCACGAGCATGGTTTGAGAAATTCACAAGCTCGGTAAAGAGACAAGGTTATTCTCAAGCCCAGGCAGGTCATACACTCTTCTTTAGAAGATCAAAGGAAGGAAGAATTGCCATCCTTATTGTCTATGTGGATGACATTATCTTGACAGGTGATGATATTCTAGAAACGGCTCGGTTGAAAAGGGGCTTGGCAAATGAATTTGAGATCAAAGACCTCGGGAACCTAAAATATTTTTTAGGCATGGAGATAGCAAGATCTAAAGAAGGAATAATGGTCAGCCAAAGAAAGTATGTACCTGATCTTCTCTAAGATACTGGAATGAGTGGGTGCAAACCAGTTGATACTCCTATTGATCCCAATGTAAAACTCGGGAATAGTGAGGGTGACAGTGTTGATACCACGAGATATCAGAAGTTGGTTGGAAGGTTGATTTACTTATCACACACTAGACCAGACATAGCTTTTGCCGTGAGTATGATAAGCCAATTTATGCACTCTCCTCAGAAAACTCATATCGAAGCTGCCTATCGAATCCTTAGATATCTCAAGGGGTCTCCGGGAAAAGGATTAATGTTCAGAAAACATGACAACCGAACAATTGAAGCCTATACAGATGCTGATTGGGCTGGATCCGTGACTGACAGGAGGTCTACAACTGGATACTGTTGCTTTGTGTGGGGAAACCTAGTTACATGGAGAAGAAAAAAGCAAAGTGTTGTTGCCCGTAGCAGTGCAGAGGCAGAATTTCGAGCAATGGCTAATGGGCTATGTGAGTTAATTTGGTTGCAGCGAGTTATAGGAGATCTTCAATTAACAATAGAAGCTCCAATGAAGCTTTACTGTGACAACAAGGCTGCTATTAGCATTGCTAATAACCTTGTTCAACACGATCGCACCAAACATGTGGAGATAGATCGGCATTTCATAAAAGAAAAACTGGAATCCGGAACTGTGTGTTTACCCTTCCTGCCAACATCTCAACAGATAGCTGACATTTTAACCAAGGGGTTATTTAGACCAGGGTTTGAATCTTTTATTAGCAAGTTGGGTTTAAGAGATATCTATGACCCAACTTGAGGGGGAGTATTGAATTATGTACATTAATTAGGAGATATTGCTTAAATTAGGAGATATTACTTAAATTAGAATAGCTAACATATCTTTCCTAAACTGGCAGTTCCTATTTTTTAGGAAAGATCCTAGGAATATCTTGAGGATAGTTTCCCTATCCTATTAGGTTTCCTAGTTTCCCGATTCTGTTAGCCACGGGACCTAGGTCTGTTGTACACTTATTTATACTCCGGTTTTCTACCAATTAAATCAAGAAAGGTTTTATATTTTTCCTCAGAAACTTTCAAAAATTAATTTCACTTTAGCTGAAGAACCATGTTTCAATGCCTGATCATCTTTAAAACAAATCCATAAA
This sequence comes from Morus notabilis, assembly GCF_000414095.1. Classification (NCBI taxonomy): domain Eukaryota; kingdom Viridiplantae; phylum Streptophyta; class Magnoliopsida; order Rosales; family Moraceae; genus Morus; species Morus notabilis. The sequence goes on along the minus strand of NW_010360734.1, from coordinate 168,985 downwards.
ATCTAAATAAAGTGTAAGGTGTCACAATTTCATTCTTGCATATGTACAGGCAAACATAAAAATACCTACTTCTGTACAGGATACTCTTAGCATGATTCCTTGCTATCTTTAAGGTTCATTTTCTGGACAATTAATTGTGTTCTCAAGTTGTATTTTGATCACAGGCACTTCTTGTTTCGGGGGCTAGCGATGGATTGCTTGTTCTTTGGAGTGCAGATCACAGTCAAGATTCTCGAGAACTAGTACCTAAGCTAAGCTTAAAGGTTTGGCTCTTTCTTGATAATTTTTGAAAGATTTCTTTCAAATTTTAGTACTTGGTAACTTTTTAAGTATTTGGTTTGTTAACATGGTGTCAAGTTTTTCTTTAAATCTCATGCAAGGAAATCACTTTGTTGGAATTTGACATAGACTGAGTTGGTCCAACAGCCCCTTTTTCATGAGAATATAGTATGCGATGCCCACGATGTCCATGCCGTATCTAATAGTGTTTCCACGGAAGAATATTATTTGTGTTGGCTTTTGTTAATTTTCTATTTCCAGCTATTTGTCCAAATCTATCCCAGTTCATTCTATTTTTTTTTTCAATGTCATAAGTGAAGTTTAATGTGATCTTTGCTTTTTGCATAATGCAGCATGGCTTCTCTTGTATTTCCTGATTTTGGTTTTATTGTGCGTGATTGTTCATGATACTTGTAGGCACATGATGGTGGTGTTGTGGCTGTTGAGCTTTCCAGAGTTATTGGAGGTGCTCCACAGCTTGTTACAATTGGTGCAGATAAGACATTAGCTATATGGGACACAATATCTTTTAAGGTGTTCTATTTACTCCAGAGTCTTTGATTCACAAAGAACCATTCTCGTCTACTTGAATAAGAAGCTTAGGCATGTTCCTTTTTCCAGCTTTTTCTTAATAGTTTTTTGTCTGCCTATATTCCTCAGGAACTGCGACGTATTAAACCTGTTCCTAAGCTGGCTTGTCATAGTGTGGCATCTTGGTCCCATCCTCGGGCCCCAAATCTTGATATATTAACTTGTGTTAAAGATTCCCATATATGGTATGCAAAACTTTTTATTGTACTAATGCGAGTTACAATTTCTCTCTCTCTCTCTCTCTCTATTTATATATTCCTCTTTTCTCTTTTTATTTGTTTTGCTGTTAAATAGTGGATCTAAGAAGCGGATATGTGAATTTCGGCTTACAAGAGCAATAGACCTTTTCCCCTCCATTTCTCTTGTATCTCAAAATAACATCAAGATAATTTTCTGAAACTTTGTCAGGGCAATTGAACATCCCACTTACTCAGCTTTAACGAGGCCATTGTGTGAACTATCCTCTCTAGTCCCTCCGCAAGTACTTGCACCTAACAAGAAAATTAGGGTAAGTGTTTTTCCCCTTCTGGTTTTACGTTACTACTGTTTACCACCCCTTAGACTAAAGAACCTAGATTAGTTGATGAGCTATTAGGTCTCCCTTCTAACTGTGTTATGGTTGCCAAAACTGCTTTGCCTGCAAAGTATCTGATTCACTATGAGTCTACGACACGTCTGGGAAGTGATACGCAAGCTCTTCTAATTCCGTCTATTATAGACAACAACAGACCTTCAGCCCTTACAGTGAAAGAAGTGTTGAGAGAATAGTTGTCGTTGTCGTATTATGGAAATTTCTTTATGTTTATTGTCTGGTTGATATTTGACTTGTTGCCTGAGAACCCCCTGAATCTCACATGGCACGTTACTAGTGTCATCAATAATTAAAATTTTTACGTTGTAGTCTTTTTATATGCACTAGATTAAAGGGACTAATTCCTCTCCATCAAGATGATTGAGCTTATTTATGCGGGTAGAAAGCCTCCCGACTGAACCTTGCACCATTGGATAGATAATCATCAAGGACCCTTTTCCTATCTTGACTACTAGATGTCTACTGGATGTGCGTTAACATAATATGGATTGCAAGATACAACATATCAAATTTAGCAATAGTAACAAATTCGCCCATTTAATTGGATACGGCTTCAACACATTGTAAAATTGTTACTTCTCACTGTAAATCTTTTTTTTTTTTTTTTTAACTTAAATATAAATCCATTTGACGTGTCAGTTCTATGTCAGGTTTATTGCATGACAGCACATCCTTTACAACCTCACCTTGTTGCTACTGGCTCCAATATTGGTGTTATCATAAGTGAGTTTGATCCTAGATCACTTCCAGCTGTAGCTGCCCTACCAACACCCTCAGGGAGCCGAGAGCATTCTGCTGTCTATGTTGTTGAAAGAGAACTTAAGCTACTAAATTTTCAGCTGTCCCAGACAGCAAATCCTTCTCTAGGAAATAATGGCCCTTTATCAGAAACAGGAAGGATTCGGGGAGATTCACCAGAACAGTTACAAGTCAAGCAGATAAAAAAGCATATTAGTACCCCTGTTCCGCATGATTCATATTCTGTACTCTCTGTGAGCAGTTCGGGAAAGTAAGTTGCCTCTAGTGCATTATTTTGGCTTGCTTATTACTACAGTTGGATAGCTATTGTCTCGGTGCATCTTTTTCAAAATACTAGCTAGATTACATGCAGTTCCTGTACTTTATCTATCACCGATCTTCATTTATGAATCAGCATTATTGGTTAACATTTTGTCAGTGGTCAGTTTTATATGATGTCAAATATGTATTAACCATTTTGACTAATTACGCTCATGCACTATGGTTGTACATGTCTGGAATTTTACGCTGATTGTTCATTCTCGTTTACTTGTCGACAATGAATAAATTGAACTAATATGCTACCATTTTTTCTGTTTAATCTGTTAATATGTGGTGTTGAAATTCAGGCATTGTAATATTGTTACTTCCTTCAAATGATCTGGTGGCAGGTATCTTGCAATTGTGTGGCCTGATATTCCTTACTTCTCTGTCTACAAAGTTAGTGATTGGACCATAGTTGATTCAGGCAGTGCAAGGCTCCTTGCTTGGGATACATGTCGTGATAGGTTTGCCATATTGGAATCTGCTTTACCTCCTAGAATTCCTGTAATTCCGAAGGGTGGTTCATCAAGAAAAGCAAAAGAGGCTGCTGCAGCTGCAGCACAAGCTGCAGCAGCAGCTGCTTCTGCTGCTTCTTCAGCCAATGTTCAAGTACGTATTTTACTGGATGATGGGACATCAAATATATTCTCCACATCTGTAGGCGGCCGCGGCGAACCGGTATTTGTCTCCAGCTGATTTATCTAAGTGTGTATTTTTACAAACTCTGAAATCCACCAAAAAAAGAAAATTATTTGAGTGGAAGACATCTTTGACAAGCGAGTACTGTGCTAATAAATTCTGTTCCTAAAATCTTATGAATTTGATCAACTACTTGTACACTATCGCACATGTTCTTGGAATTTTGACATTCAAAAATTGGTATAACTGAGGTATGATTTCTCTCGAAAATTAAACATTTTAGGTCATTGGCTTGCATGGAGGGGCATTACTTGGTGTTGCCTACCGATCATCTCGAAGAATTAGTCCTGTTGCTGCAACGGCTATTTCTACAATTCAATCTATGCCTTTGTCTGGATTTGGGAGCAGTGGTCTTTCTTCTTTTGCCACTTTTGATGATGGATTTTCTTCTCATAGATCTTCAACAGAGGCTGCACCGCCCAACTTTCAGCTGTACAGGTATTTTGCACATATTTTAATGTATGCGTGCATGCATTTTGGGAATAAGTTGTTCATTTCCACTGTTTATCAATGGAAATGAGCTAGAATGAATAGGCTGCGAATCTAGCAGTTGAATATTGTGGTATTGGATCTATAAGTAGATGGACAAGATGTTTAATGGCTTTGTCACATTTTTATGTGTTATCTAATCATGCAGTTGGGACACTTCTCAGCCTGTTGGTGGACTTCTTCCTCAGCCAGAATGGACAGCATGGGATCAGACTGTTGAGTATTGTGCTTTTGCATATCCACAATACATTGTCATATCTTCATTGCGACCACAATATAGATACCTGGGTGATGTTGCAATTCCGTATGCTACTGGTGGTGTTTGGCATCGGAGACAGCTGTTTGTTGCTACACCTACTACAATCGAGTAAGATAAAATAATTGGTCAATGAATTATCTTTATATCCGTGTTAAATTTATGATGTTTCTTTATATACTAGGTTTATTCTTTAAGTTCTCGATAGTCTTTCCATGAAAGGCTTTGAACACGTGCGTTTGCTTGTAGTCAGAAGTCCACCTTTCTGTTTTATCAAACAATATTGAATTAACATTGCACAGATTACTTCATTCAAGTGTCACCCATTATTAATGGTGGAAAATTCATCAACAGATTCTTTCATGGTATGGGAAAAGATAGTGGGGAAACAAAAAGTGATAGTGATACTACACACAAAAGTGGCTTTATCAAGCAATATTGTATTAACATTGGCAATAATTACTTCATTCAAGTGTCACCCATTATTAAATAGTGGAAAATTCATCAGCAGATTCTTCTTGCAGAAAGTATTCCTGCAATACACGGTATGGGAAAAGATAGTGGAGAAATGAAAAATGGTACTATGCACAAAAATGGCTTTTGTATATGCAACTCATCCTGAAAATACCAAAGAAATTTCTTTTCTGGAACAGAAAGGATTATTAACAATAATGCTTAATATAAAAGTCTCGAGACGCCGTTTTCAAAATTTTTGACTTTCCAACTTAAATTTGCAAGTTGGATTGATGCTGGATGTGGCGGTAATTATATTTTGCCTCTGCAGATGTGTTTTTGTGGATGCTGGAGTTGCACAGATTGATATTGAAACAAAAAGGATGAAAGAGGAGATGAAACTAAGAGAGGCACAAGTGAGAGATGTTGCTGAGCATGGTGAGTTGGCGCTAATCACAGTGGATGGACCTCAAGCTGTTACTCAAGAAAGGGTAGCATTGAGGCCCCCAATGCTACAGGTAAAAGAGTCTCAATCTCATGCATGAGTTGCATGTTAAGCTTTCATTGGCATGAAAGGTACCCTCACCTTTCCTCGAGCTTGCTCGGACTTGTAACTTGTTCAGGCAAAGAATGAGCTGGTATTTTATAGACTGGCTTTTACGTCCAACATGATTTTAAGTTTCTGTAAATTCTGACAAATTTTGAACAACCCTGAGCCGATGATAGAGACCTGGAAGTCTCTCCCCATTGAAAATTTATATAGCATACAACTTTGATGTTACGATCCTAAATCTTTGGCCAAAAACAGTACTCATACATATATTGTAGCCTAGGTAGCAGCATGAATGTCGATTCAACATCCATGTATTGGATTTTATCTTGCAACTCATTTTGAGAGTTGTATATCAATCTTTAATCAAGTCGCTTCTATTGGTTATTTATATTTTCCTTTGCAGGTGGTCCGCTTGGCTTCATTCCAGCATGCTCCTTCTGTGCCACCTTTTTTGACATTGCCAAAACAATCTAGAGTTGATGCTGATGATTCGGTGTTTCAAAAAGAGATGGAAGAAAGAAAGGTTAATGAGATAGCTGTTGGCGGTGGAGGTGTATCGGTGGCAGTTACTCGTTTTCCAACAGAGCAGAAACGGCCTGTGGGTCCTTTGGTTGTGGTAGGTGTCAGAGATGGTGTTCTTTGGCTAATAGATAGGTAAGTTGATCCCATTCAGTGTCTTGAGAACTTCTCTCTCTCAAACTTTTGTGCTGGAAAAGGAAGAAGCTGGTAACTTTCTGTTGCAGGTACATGTGTGCCCATGCATTATCCCTAAGCCATCCTGGTATTCGCTGTCGATGTCTTGCTGCTTATGGAGATGCTGTTAGTGCTGTAAAATGGTATGATCTTTTCTTGATACTCTTTTACATGTTTAACTGCCTTTCTTATACTGTATTTATTCTTTTGTACAGGGCTAGTAGGCTTGGGAGAGAACATCACGATGATTTAGCACAATTTATGCTGGGTATGGGTTATGCTACTGAAGCACTTCATTTGCCTGGGATATCTAAGAGGTAAAATATCTTTAACTTTGTTTCTTGATTGTTTTGACGTTCAATGCATGCTGTTGAAAATTTTTATTCTGTGTCGATCCCATTTAACTCGAATGTGCTGCTATAGCGCCTCCACCTTATGATCGACTCATATATAGTTGCTCCATTTTGGTACCCTGAATGATAAGTGCATGTTTGAAACTATGTGCCTTTCAATGTTATGAATCTCGTGAACTCCGAGTTGGCTGTCCATGCATATCTAGAGTATAATATTGCCATTGTGTCTTTTGTAGGTTAGAGTTTGATCTGGCCATGCAAAGCAATGATCTGAAAAGAGCTCTTCAGTGCCTTCTTACCATGAGCAACAGCAGGGACCTGGGGCAAGATAATGCGGGACTTGAGTTGAATGACATCCTCAATTTAACAGCAAAGAAAGAAAATATGGTGGAAGCTGTACAAGGAATAGTGAAATTTGCAAAGGAGTTTTTGGATCTTATTGATGCTGCAGATGCTACTGGGCAGGCTGAAATTGCTCGGGAAGCTCTAAAAAGGTTGGCTGCTGCGGGTTCTGTAAAAGGTGCTTTGCAGGGTAATGAGTTAAGAGGACTAGCTCTGCGCCTTGCAAATCATGGGGAGTTGACGCGGCTTAGTGTATGCTACTCCCTGTTTATTTGCTTTGATACTATTTCCAAGTGCTTTGTTTACTCTCAAAATTTTTATTGTGCACTGTTGCCTATGATTTTTCTTTTTTCCCCGAAACTTTGATTCTGATTATGTGGCATATTAGTTTGCCACTTGTTTGGTAATTCTTACTAACTGTATATTATTTGGGTTGAAATATAGATATCATGGTGGTCTCCTTAATTCCATTATCCAAAAATAGTATGCAGAGATAACTGTATTTTGTCGCCACTAGTCATATTGGCTCTACAATTTGTTGTTCCGGGGGTTAATAGTCATTTTTTTTTTCTTAAAACTAATATCCACATCACTCTCTTAAAAAGCAACTGCGTGATCTGCAGGGTTTGGTTAACAATTTAATCTCACTTGGCCTGGGACGTGAAGCCGCATTTTCAGCTGCTGTTTTGGGGGACAATGCCCTTATGGAGAAGGCATGGCAGGACACAGGAATGCTTGCTGAGGCAGTGCTTCATGCCCATGTATGACGTCTTGTACTGAGTTTGTATTGGACCTGGACACGGTATTATTTTTGAGTTTGTATTTTTATCTAACTTCAGCATCATTTATCTTCAGGCTCATGGACGACCAACATTGAAAAGCTTGGTTCAGGCATGGAACAAAATGTTGCAAAAGGAGGTCGAGCATACACCACTGACAAAGATGGATGCTGCAGCTGCATTTTTGGCCTCCCTAGAGGAACCAAAGCTTACAAGTTTGGCAGAAGCAGGCAAAAAGCCTCCAATTGAAATTCTTCCCCCGGGTATGCCATCACTTGATGCTCCTATTTCTCTCACCAAAAAAGCAGCTCCAACCACACAAAATACACAACAACCGGGCAAACCATTGCTATTAGAAGGAGCTACGGCCACCACAGTTCCACCATCGACAACCACCACGCCTTCTACTGGCACAGCAACATCAACTGCAGCAGATGAGGCATCAACCCCAACAACTGCCGCGCCACAACCAGAATCAGGAGAACCTGTTTCTGCAGATACAAATCCTGCTCAATCAAGTAATTCGGATCAGGTTGTTCCTGCGGATGGCATTCTGGAATCACCTACAAGTAAAGTGGAAACGTCTGAGGCTACACCTCAGGTGCCAGATACCACTCAGGAAACCAATGGTCATAATACTGTGACCACTGGTGACATCCCCTCTGTTTGAACTACGAGACCTGCCAAAAAATTTTCTTCTATCTTGGCCGAAACAGAAATTTCTGTAGGGATGCATCATTGAAAGTTGCATCGATGATCGATTATTACGTCCCGTGTCATGGAAAAGGAAGCGATTTGGATAGTGAATGTCTGTAATTACAACGGTTTCTTGTATCCTTAGTTACGTTGTCTATTTGTTTATTTCATAAATTTGCGTCTCTTTTTTTCCCCCATTTTTTTTTGTTTCTTTTGTATTGGTTATATATGTAGCTCATGTAATACGGAGTAGGCTTCGTCAAGGAGAATTACTCGTTCACAGGCATTCTTTTGGGGATTATTATCATCCCTCAAGCTGTTTGCAGTTTCTTGTCATGATATGTCATATGTATGTATGCGGGAATTCGTGTTTTATTTTTTGTTGATCTATAAGAGATTATTTCTACCATCTATTTTCCTTCACCATTCAAACACTTTGGCCCTGTTTGAGATTGATCTTGTTTTTGTTTTTTTACGTTTTTCGAGAAAAAAATAAAAACGTTTTTAAAATTGCGTTTGGTGTAATAAAGACAAAAAAAAAAAATGAAAATGAAAACGATTTTTTAGTTTAGTATAAAATGAGAGAAATGAAAAATGACTTTTAGTTATTTTTCATTTTTTGTTTTCATTTTCTCCGAACAGAGAGAGAAAGAGACATTAATGAGTTTTTTTACACTGAAAACAATCTCTTGATAAAATTATTAAACGCATTTTCAAAAATAATTTTTATATGAGATTAAAAACGTTTTCGTTTTCATTTTCATACAAAAATTAAGATCATTTTAAAACGAGTTTTAAACGCACAATTTACATCCCATTTTCCTCTAGCGCTTGGTTAATCTTCATAACAAATACACTTCATTGCAGTTATCCAACATACTCCAACAAATCGCTGCTATTTTAGTAATTGGGTGTGAAATAAAAAAAAAAAAACAAACAATACAGTTCTCGGAGATATCAATATTCAGTATGTCAGCATCCGTCAAATAATAAGAGTTCGGAATTAACGGACTTTTTTTAAAATGTGTTACCGCCAATAGGCCAAAAAATAAAACAAAGCCTAGGTCACTATAAAATTTAGCGGATAAACTCCTACCTCAACTTTACAACAACTTAAATTTAATTATAGTATCATCACGGGTGTGATCACATTAAAAATGACAAGCGCCGGGGGTTAATAATAATAATAATAATAGTAATAATCCAACACCTCTTATGCTACATCCAATACAAGTTTTTTTTTTCCCCCTTTTTTGCCAAGGATTTTCTACACATCCGTACCAAAGTTCATGATTCTCGGTCTATCTATTTCCTTTAGAAAAGAATAGAGGGGGGCAGCAACATTCTAATGTCTTATTATCCTTAGTACGGGCAGACATTCATTTTCATATTTATATAGAGAAATAAAAGTGGGGACCAAGTACAGATCCTTTTACAGGAAAGAATTACGTACAAATCCAAATTATGTTGTAAGAAAAACTTTTGTTTCCTTCTTCTTTCTTTTTTTTTTTTTTTTTTTTTTTTTTTTTTTTTTTTTTTTTTTTTTCTTTCAGAGTACGAAGCTCATTCATTGCATTACTATATTTGATGACTCAGTTATTTACTGATCCTGCGTAATATTTATTATGTTGGATACCCCACATAATTCACGTCATTGAGTTTTTTTATTTTTTATTTTTTTATTATTTTATTATTTTTTATTTCGTCAAAAACCCATTACGACATCTTTTCCTCTTTTGAAAGGAATTCATTACATGAAAAAGGACGATGATAATGACATTTTCCTTTTTTGCCAACTGAAACAATAATGATATTTTAACAACGATCTTTGGTCTTTAGCAAAAACACCCATCGTTAATAATAATAATAATAATAATAATAATAATAATAATAATAATAATAAGAAACCGGTGTTATTGTAATGTGCAATACCGACGTCAAGAGCAGAAATTAACTGATATAAAGGAAATAATAAGATAATTATGTACATCCATTGCAAGGCAAAAGCAAACTGGTAAAGTCCAACCACATCAAAGCCCCTCAAATGGGTAACCAGAGTCCTTAGAAGCTCAATTAATCCAATTTAATTATTACATAAACTATCTTATCCAATTCCGTTAAGCCCTACAGAGAATGCAGGATTATGCTTTTATAAAAGAGAAAAATACATGATTTGTATGATAATTTTGTACAGACCTATTATTTATGTCATTTTAAATAAATTATTTATATCATTTTAAATAATTATATGTCATTATAACTATTTGTTCTCTCTATTAATTGAATAACAGTTATTAATAAATGGCAATTATTTATTTTTAAGTTTTAAGTGTAGTGACAAATTATATTTTTTAACATCTTGAGTGGTATTTTTAGTTATTTCCCTTTCCAAAACCATCCAACAAAAAGTACAGTAAACAAATATAAACAAAAAAAGAAAAAGCAAAAGTCAACCAGTCAACTAATGGGGCAAGCAATCTTAAAATATGAACACCGTGCCACTATAATGTATACATGCATATAGATAGCTATACATACAATCTGTATAAACAGCGTGCTGGCAATTTTCTCTCGAATTGTGTTCTCAGCAAAATAAATAAATAAATAAATATATAAAGAAATTAATCTGGAGATGCTACTGCCAATTAAAGTGAAGCGGTTCAAAACACACATGCACAGCAGAAGCCACCATTCACACCAAGTAGAAAAGACTTGTCTCTACAACACAAAATCCAGTCCAGTCGTGCAAATAATCAACAAAGGTCATACACCGACCACGGAATACATATATGAAACATTCTTCAAAAACCATATTCTAAAAGAATATACAGACTGAACAAATGAGAATGCTATTATAGTGTAACTAGGATAAATGAGATGACAAGCGACATAAAAACAAGCACCGTCCAGCGCATGTGCACTAACGAAGTAGAGTAGAGTTGTGAAGAGTTTTTCACAACATTAAATAGCAACAGTAAGTTCTAGACCAGAAAACTCATAGATGAGCACGCAGAAGTGCCTAAAATTAACTGATTTAACGTTTGAAAATCACTTTTACACACACAAACAACCTTTTCTCTAGTTTACTTTCGCTTAACTAATTGACCTTTCCCTGGAGTTCTCAGCCTTTTCTCTTCTAGGCTTTCTGCACAACAATAGAAAGTAGCTATCTCTTCCCCATTCAACCCCTCAAACAATATATATATATCACAATGGACTTGTGACCTTTCCCATTAAATCCAACAAACATATATATAGATCCTTGGTAAAAAAGCCAATGGACTTAAAACCTGCATATAGCTTGGCTGGTATGCTCTGGCATATAATCTCTTCAAAGAAAGCCTGAATTAGTGACTTAGAAATTGGAACTAGGATAAATGCATCTCTTATAGTGTAACTGACTTGAAGAGAACTTATCAACCTGATAACTCATCCACTTCATAATATCATTTTAAGACGATAAAGAGGGCTAGAATTTGCAGTACACACGATGTATATGGCTCTAAAACACCAATTACATTTCATTTTAAAACAGCAATTTTATAAGATGAAAATTCCACTTTATAGTATCATCGAATCTAAAAGACTTGATATAAAGAGAGCAACTCACGGTGCACAATGTATCTAGGTGTAGAAGATTGACAGCATGATTTACATTCTTTTCCATATCATTTTAGAAGATGAGAATTTGTGGAGAATAGTAGTCACATTGCATCTGAAAAAATAGGGAGCAGGAAATAAATGTCTAAAAGAGAACATCTCATGATCACATGTTTCATGTTCATATATATCCGACAATTCTATATAAACGTATAAAAAGCACAAATGCTTTAAGCGAGGAGAATACAGCCTTTCATGCAGTTTTTCAATTGAGTCAGTTCCACCAAAAAAATAAACAAACACACAAGTAATTACATAAACAAATTGGTTCCCTTTAATCGATAAGAAACGGATATGACATGAAATCAACAACCATAGAAGGAAAAGATGTGTCGTATTCAAGCGTTTCAAGCATATTTTAAATTTATATCAATTTACCACTTTTACACCTTTTAAGTACCTGATAATTTAATTTCTTCAACCAAATAGCCAAATACTCACATACACAAGCAGCCAAACACCCGATTGTATGCAAACAAAAGGAATTTTTTTATTGAGATTAACTTTAACACCAGATCTTACAAACCAAAACCAGCAAGAGAAAATTAAAGAAAACGAAATGGATAGACTAGAGTATTCTAGGACTCCAGAGAACACCCAACTCAGGTGATATTCGAGAGACCAACAGCTCTCCCAAAGTTTCCCAAAATGCTCACAAATCACAAAATAAACCCTCTACAGCCATAAACCCCCTATTTATACTCCTAAAAGACTACTCAACAATAGAAACAACTAGCAAAGCCACAAAGCCAACTAACTAGCTATTAGGTTCCTAATAATAAGATTCCATGAAACTTAGGTGCTATTCTAGCTTAGTTAAAGAACAATGCTTTTACACAAAACATTTCCTGCAGATTTGGAGTTTGGACTTCACACAAGTGTGTTTAAACTGGTGAGTTACTCGCAACTCAAACAGAAAAATAGAACCAACAAGTAAATGAATCCAATTTCCTTTAGTTGAAACAAAGTATACGAGCATCTCCAATGGAACTCCCTAAATTTTAGCTAAATTTTAGTTAAAATAAAATAGCTAGAAAGCTATTTTAACTAGCAACATTTGAGAGAGCCCCTCCAAACACACTCTCTATTTTAGCTAAACATAGAATATTTTAATATTTATTGGTTTAAAATATAAATAACTCTATTGAACTTAAAAAAGAAGCCTTGCATTTATAACTATTTGAAAGAATAAAATAGTAGAAAAAATGAAATGGCTAGCCTATTCTTGCTAGCTATATTTGGCTAGAGTGAAATGCATTCTCCAAAATAGCTAACTATTTGGCTAATATTACATCTCAATCTTGCAATAAAAAATGACGTATAAGCATTCACTAGAAACAGCAAATAACATGCGTTGGGAAAGTGTTAAATATTATTTCTATGTAAGCGAGGATCATGGTAACTTTCATCAGCGAACCTGTCAAGGATTCACGAGTCCAACGAGGCTTTTGTAGAACACATAATTTGATACGGCATACGCATAGGACAACTTCAATAATCAAATAAAAAATTACCTTACTATCAATAACATGGTAAAAAAAAATGAATCACCAAGTGAATGCAAGACGTAAGTTGAAAATGACATTGAGAGTATTGGTGAATGTAAGATATATTGACACTAGTTTTATTTTATTTTATTTTATTTTTTTTAATAAAAAAAACGCATGTTATATATAAAGTTCTAAACCGATAGTGAATGATCAACCATGCAAGCTTTCAATATTCAATAGCATTGGAAATTATGAATTGCAATCATGCTTAATGTCTTGGAAGAAAACAGCATAATCAAGCTCTTCCATTAAGTTCGTAAGCACCCCGAAAAAGATCGTAATAAATTTTAAGAATATCACACAATTAAGAAGGAAAAAATCAAAACTGTGCCTCCAATTTTAGTGCTACTTCCTTTGTTCTTAAAGCATTGCTATTCATTACCATTGATGATGTATGAGTATCAATATACATAAGTCCGTCCAGTACAAAAACAGCATCACACGGTAAAAAGTAAGAGAACTTAAACTCATTAGGCTATGTGACAATTTTAATCTACTGTCACTGCGGTTATATATAACATGTTTTCTTGTTTCTTTATCCGGTCGACTTCATAGCTCCAGAAAAACATCATCAACACAAACCACCAAATAAGAATCATTATCATACTACTTAATTTCCACATAATGCTCCATTCAGTGTACGTACCCTATTCCTACCCACTCATTCTAAGTTCTAACCAAATGCAAAGGTCTCCATCCATCATCAATAGTAGGATCTTTAATCTTGGATAGCAAAAATAATATGCGTATGCTTATGTTAAAAAAATGTTAACAAATACTGCCAAAATGACAAGAAATCAAACAAACAAAATTGTAGACTCCGCTAATTTTCTTTCACAATCAATAAAATATTTTCAAATGGAAAAAAAAAAGAAATGAGGAGTATTTATTCTCTGAAATTGGATCGAAAAGAAATTGCAGCATGACACTAATTAGAACTAAAACATGTTTCGTGACTTGAAAGAAGATTAAACAAATTAAGAACAAACGTTAGAAAATTGCTTCAATAGGAAATAACACAGTCGTTACCTTTCTTTTCTTTTGTAGTCATACCTTCTGTCTTTCCAACTTCAAACAACTGGCAAGAGAAACCCTTGTGAAGCTTATAGGTAGCAGTGTACATTTCTTGCCCTGAACCAATGACGTTAATCCCCATATCCTTGAATCGCAAACCCTGCCTGTGTACCGGCTCAGTCGCAGCTCTATCCACCACATCCTCACATTGTCACCTCCACCACCACTGCCATTCCACTAACCAAATGCCAAATTGTCCAACTATTGTACCAGGCTGTTCTCCTGCTCAGACCTCCATCGGGTTGTTCCAGGAAGTTCTCCTTCATTAAACAAAATTGAAAATTTGATTTTTATTCTTTTAAAAACAAATGATATTGCATTAAACCAAATTAAAATTGAAGAACCCTATGCAATTGTTTGTCAACTTTAGTTTTTTTTCCCTCAAAGGTCCTCTTCCTAGTATCCATCACAGCTCCAACAAATCACCCTTAGCATCATTATCTATTGCCTTTCCCTCCACACGGAATCATAGTTCACTCACATAACTATTCTTCTTCTCAATCCACCAACCGCAGTGGTATCTTAATTCCTTCTATTTACCAAAAATATATAAATATATATCCAAATTGACATAATTGAAGCTAAAAAGATCAAGATGGAAAATTCTAGAAGAAAAGGTATAAAAGAGACTAAACCATACATCTCAATTGAAGAATTAAAAAGAACTAAAGTGAAGAACTAAGATGAGCAAGCAAGTCATAAGTTAACAGTCATTCCCTTCCACCTTTAATTTCTCAACTATATACACTCCAAAACCCCTATCTTCAGTAGCAACACTTTTGTACCTACCTTGTTTCTTTCTTCATCTCTAAATGGATCCAAACACCAATACAATTTTGAATAGTTGATCACGAAAACAATGTGATACAAAATATGAATTATGGATAATAGTAAAAATTAGGGCCTAAAAATAAAAGAAGGAAGCCTTGAGATGAAGAGACGTATGCCTCTTATACCATACCTTAACGCCTGTACCCTTGATACGATTGTCAAATGCCTCACCTCAAAGGATAAGCTTCATTAGCCTTCTAAAACATTGAACATGCCCTTAATATCACTTAAAACATTGATATTCATATATAGACACAAACACACACATTCAAAAAACTTAGACATTAGAAAACAAAATATTTAAAACATTGATATACATATATAGACATTAGGATATAACTTAGACGAGAACATAATCAGTTGGAGACATTTGAGCTAATCAATCTAGTAAGACTAATTATATGAGCGGTAGAAGAGGAAGTGAACCTAATGTAGATTATGTACAGAATCAAGAAAATTATCAATGTTGATCACACAAGAATTCTAAACTGGAATGAAGCATTAATAATCCTCGGCCAAACATTCAGGAAATGGATGGGAAATAACAATTTTAGAAAATAACTTAATTAGGACATGTGAATATGATAAGATGGATGACATTTCAGCTAAACCTAACAAGGTTTAGATTTTGAGAGGTAGAATGGAAAGTGACCTAATGGAGATAATTTGGGATCAAGACAGTGATCAATACCGCAGTAAAACAAGACTTTCTTACCGAGCAACTGGTAAATGTGAAGCATTTACAAAACAAAGTCAACCCTTTCGAAAAAGTTATTATATAGAACTCTCTATAGGAAAAAGAAAGTTCAGACGTCTCAATATATGGGGCAAATTATAGTCTTTGAAATGTCTTCAGAGTCCACACAAATCCATCGCTCCCAATCCGTTAAGTAGATTGGTTGATTGCTTTAAGACATCAAGTAAATTGACTGATCAATGTACCTATAAACCAAGTATATAAGGGGTAGGTCCAAAGTCCAAAGGTAGTACCAAACTTGACTTTTCTTTTCCTCAATTCATGGTATCAAAGGACCTCTCATAACATATAATAGACGATCTTATTCACATTTTTAAGCTTCTTTCTTCATTCAAACTTTAATTTTTACTCCCCCCCTTTCCGGTCTTCTTCTTTTCTGATCTGATTATTCGTTGTGTAGTCCAATATCCTTGCCTCAAACAAAAGATAGTAAGCTATTAGGAATTAAATATGATCTGGTAACATATTAATTGAAAAGAGAACCGAATTACCTACTAGCCCATATGCAAAGTGAATATTGAATTGAGTACATAAAAAACAGAAATTAACATTGTATGACAACGAAGGAGAGCACGCATGTGCACAGCCATGCCATCTTGCGCATGATTATCAACAAGCGTGCTCTCTCTCGTTGTCATCCAAATATTGACACCTTGATCATCATCAACCATGTGATGAGCAAACTGCAAAAACAAGATAAAGATGATACATCATGCTTAAATAATAATTGCTTGAAAAACAATCAATTATGTAGAAAAAGGGTGTGGTAAGATATCAAACGTAAGAATGAGCCAAAAATTTCGATCTTCGCATGATGTCTAGGACTGAATTACATGAAAATGAAATAAGGAAGGAGATAAAATAATGAAAGAAATAAAAGAGAGAAAATAATGAAGAAATAAACCATTATTTCACCAAAAGTATAACTGAAATTGAAATGACAAGTGAACAATAACCAAAAAGTAGACGAAAATCAAGCTAAAGGTCACGCCAAATCCACATAAATAACAGGCAGAAATTTATTTAGTTCCACTTAACAAAATATGGAATTTCGAAATTCCCATTAATTCTCGAATACTACATATCTACTAGTACTGGAACAAAGATAGAATCTTGGATTGGTCGGAACACCATCAGCAATAAATGGAAATGCTTACCGTGGAAAATCACATGCAATTAAACGACCCCCTTCAGATTACAGTGTGTGTGTATATATATGTATATATATTTATATATCACCTCCGTGGAAATTCTAGCCACAAACCTTAAACCTATTGTGAAGAAATCACAAGAGAAAACAAAACACAAAAAGCTTTCCATGGAATCAGAGAATTAACAAACCAAGGATCTTCCCCAATCAGCGAAGACTGGAAGTTGCATGAAACCCTAATACTCAGATTAATTTTTTTTCTAATGAAAAAAAGAGAAACTTAAACTGAAAACTAAGAAGTTATGCGTGCATCTAAAAAAGGAAAAAGGAAAAAAGAAAACAAAAACAAAATTCTCATGGCATATTATATATCTTCGGTTTTCCCCTCATCTAGTGTACCAATCAGCGCATGACGAATTTCTTGAGATCATTACAAAAGTATAAAAATCTCAAAAACTACTGCGAAAAAACACACAGTATACACAGAAAAGGAAACATATATAAGAAACGATTGGGCAAAGTTAAAAAGAAGTCAAAGGGGTTTTGGTAAAACAGCAGAAGCTTCTTGGTACTGCCACCTTTCATAAGAAATACAAACAAACAAAAGACCAAAAATAATAAAGATTATAAAGCAAAGAGGAAAAGAAAAAGAAAAAAAAAAGAAAAAGTAAAGTGCAAGAGATGTTGGAAGTGTTACAGAAATAGGAAGGAAAAAAGAAATCTGGTTCAGAGAAAAACGGATAAGTATGGCTCTCAGAAACAGACACAGAGAGAAGGAATCAAGGTTCTCCGGACCTTGACGTCGACAAAACGGAGGAAGTACCCTTTGAGAAGACGAAAGATTTTTCCTGGTTTCTCTCGCAGCTTCCACACCAAAAACACAAGCGCACAAAGAACAAGAAGATAACAACCACCAGAGCGCCAATCAAACATTTTCATTCACACTTTGCCAAAAAAATATATATGTACATGTAATTTCTGGGGAAAAAAACCAACATAAAACTAATTATAGGAGGATGCGCCTATTAGTCAACTTTACTCATCAACATCATTTGACTTTTTTTCTTGCTTGACAACATCATTTGACTTTAGTTGTTGTTGATATTATTTTATTATATTTATTATCTACTGATTAATTCTTAAAATTCAAATAATATGTGAAAATAGTATTAGGGAGACAACAATAAACTAGTAAATTTGGGACAACATACTGGGAATTTGGGTCGGAAAAAATTGAGTTACTTCCACAAATGATCTCTGGATTTACACTCAATCGTACTATAGTGCCTGACTTTTCAAATGTCCTACAATTAGCCTTTAAGGTTATATTTTGTTTCAATTTCGGTCTTCCCATTCACTATGGGTAAAAATTTGATACAATCTGTATAAATTAATGACCAAAATAAAAAACAGCTAAAAATTTTAAAATTATATGTGAAAATTAACTTTTGTTTTTTCATTATTTTGGTCCTTAAACTTTATATGTTTCTAATTTTAATTCCTAATTTTCACATATTTCAACAAATATTTAGCACCAAATTAACGTAAGAACTAAAACTGAAACAGAATAAAACCATAAGGACTAACTCTGAGACGATTGAAAAGTCAAGGACCAAAGTGGAATTGGTGGTAAACCCAGATACTATTTTTAAGATTAACCCAAAAAAATTTAACGAGTGATTTTGATTACAAGCTATTATGAAGAGCTAAGGCCTTGTTTGGTATGTGGGTTTTGGGTGATATGAACCGCAAGGTTTGCTCCAAAATAATGTTTTGAACCATAGGTTAACCACACTTTGCAAACCAACATATTTTGAACTAAATTGATGTTATGGTCGACCCTCCATGACATCCTACTCTGACAGCTAGCCTTCTCGCCAACAAATGCATTTAGCACGATATATTGATTCTTGGGCTCCTTAAATTAGCTACTCCGATTCTCGACCATTTATGCAGGGGTGGACCTAGCCGCTATTTCATCTAACAATGAAGTATGTTCTGCACGCCCTATTCTCAAATGGTCCCATCCAGTCAATATTTGACGTAGCGGAAGCGTAAAAAAGTTGGCACATAATTCCGTTGATTCGAAAGAATACCGAAAAACGGAAGGCGAGTAATTCGTTGATTCGAAAGATTGCCAAAAACAAGCATAGTGGAGAAAAAACTTCTCTGAAATTTTTTTTATCAAAATATCAATAATGAAAATAACAAGTTATCCTACTATTTAAAGAGAACTACAATTCGAAATCGAAAAAAAAAAACTATCTCTAATTAATCTCAATCTAATTTTAAAAATAAGGAGACTATTTAAACTTAGAATTTAAAGATAAAGATAAAAGACTATCTAAACTTAGAATTTAAAGATAAAGATAATCTCTTTTAATTAAAGATAAAAATTATCTCTTCCTTCTGGCAGCAGGCGCTATATCAATCCCTCCGGCGTGAAAAGGATTCGACCTCGAATCAGAATCTTCTATCTCATTGGCAAAAGGAACCAAATGCTTAACATTAAAAACGTCAGAAGTGTTTGACATTCGAAGGGAGGCGCAACCGGTAGGCATTGGGATTGATCTTCTCAAGCACTTCTAAAGGACCGATTTTCCTGGCCTTCAACTTGTTGTACTCATGAAGAGGAAAATGTTCTTTTATCAAAACAGCCCACACAAGATCACCAACATTAAATTCCACGGCGTGATGATGGCGATCGGCGGCATCCTTATACTTTGCAGTAGTAGCTGCCAAATGATCATAAGTTACTTGATGGATATGCTGCAAATCTGTCCCGAAATCAGCAGCCTTTTCATGAATTCGAGTGCGGTCAGGAAACGAAGTAAGATCAAGAGGACAACGAGGAACACAGCCATAAACCACCTGAAAAGGGCTGAAGCTAGTGCTTCGGTTCTTAGCATGATTGTGAGAAAACTTCGCTTGGCTAAGCTTAATATCTCATGACTTAATATGATCTCCAACAAGGCTTCGAAGTAAACCTCCTAGAGCACGATTGGTAACTTCGGTTTGGCCATCGGTTTGTAGATGGTAAGCCGAACTCATATCTAGACTTGTATTAACCAATTTCCAAAGGGACCTCCAAAAGTGACTCAAGAAACGAGAATCTCAATCGGAAACAATGGAAGTAGGGAAACCATGGAGGCGGTAAACTTCCTTGAAGAACAATTGACCCACTTAAACTGCATCAGTAGTTCTCTTGCAAGGAATAAATGAGCCATTTTAGAAAAGCGATCAACCACCACAAAAATAGAATCATTACCCTTTTGAGTGCGAGGAAGGCCGAGATCAAAGTCCATGCTAATATTGGTCCATGGCTGCGTTGGAATAGGCTAAGGCATGTAAAGGCCGGCGTTGGAAGCATGACCATTGGAGGTGTGACAAACTCGACAATGTTCCACATAACGCTTCACATCTCGGCGAAGTGTAGGCCAAAAATAAGTAGTAGAGACTAAATGAAGCGTTCTATCTCGACCAACATGACCCTCTTCATGTAGTTCCCTTATGATTTGCAATCGTAAGCTATAATCCAGAACACAAAGATGACTGCCCAAGAAGAGAAAATCATCATGCATCACATATTCGGAGCTTGTACCCCCATGTACATCTTCTAGAATTCGAGAAAAGAAAGGATCGGAGGGATACAATTCGGGAAAAGTGGAGAATCCCGGTACTGATACATGAAGTGTTGCAAGTAGAGAATGTGGACGGCTCAATGCATCGGCCGCTCGGTTAAGGACACCCGATTGATGCTTGATAACAAAAGTAAATTGTTGGAGATAGGCTATCCAAGAAGCATGTCGAGCCGAAAACTTGTCTTGACTTCCGAGATGTTTTAAAGCGTCATGATCGGTGTAAAGAACAAATTCCTTGTGAAAGAGATAATGACGCCAATGTTTAATGGCTTGAATCACTGCGTAAAATTTCACATCATAAGTACTATAACGAGCTCGTGAACCGGAGAGCTTCTCACTATAATAAGCAATGGGTCGTCCTTGTTGACTAAGAACATCGCCTATACGAACCTTATAGGCGTCACTATGCAGCTCAAAAGTAAGAGAAAAGTTCGATAAAACCAAAATAGAGGCTGTGGTGAGCTTGTGTTTAATTAGCTCAAAAGCCTTGGCAGCCTTCGGAGTCCAAGCAAATTTTCCATCCCGAATACAATCTGTAATCGGGGCTCCAATGCTACTAAAGTGGGGAATAAACCGGCGATAGAAAGAAGCTAACCCATGAAAGCTTCGAACTTCGGTGATGGTGCGCGGAGTTGGCCATGATCGAATAGATTCCACTTTGTTTTGATCCACTGCCAAACCTTCCTTTGAAACAACATAACCAATAAATAGAACTTGGTCGGAACCTAATTCACACCTTTTGAGAGCGCCGCAGTACTAAGAGAACTTATCGAAGATGTCAGAGATGATCCTCCATAGTAGTGCTAAAACTAAGAATATCATCAAAATAAACAACGGTGAACTTACTGATAAACGGGCGAAGCGCTTGGTTCATTACTCTCATAAAGGTGCTCGGGGTGTTAGAAAAGCCCGAATGGCATCACTAACCATTCAAATAGACCCTCGCATGTTTTGAACGCCGTTTTCCACTCGTCCCCGGGTCAAATCTGAATTTGATGGTAGCCGCTCTTAAGATCTAGCTTTGTGAAAATAGTGGCTCTACTTATTTGATCAAGGAGATCATCGAGGCGAGGAATCAAAAAGCGGTATCTCACGATAATCTTATTAATAGAGAGGCTGTCCACACACATGCGCCAAGAGCCATCTTTCTTCGAAATTTGGAGTGCAGGGATGGCACAAGGACTGAGACTCTCCCGTAAATATTCTTTTGCAATCAACTCTTCAACTTGTCGATGAAGCTCTTCATGTTCACTCGAACTCATTCAATAGTGTGGCTTGTTGGGAAGTGTAGCACTTGGAACAAGGTCAATTTAATGTTGAATGTCTCACAACGGTGGCAGCCCATTAGGAAGTTCTTCCGGAAAGACATCTGAAAACTCATGGAGAAGTGCTTGAATTCCAGACGGCATATACTTGGGTGATGGAGACATGCTCGGAGCTGTAAC
The DNA here is from genome assembly GCF_000414095.1 of Morus notabilis. Classification (NCBI taxonomy): domain Eukaryota; kingdom Viridiplantae; phylum Streptophyta; class Magnoliopsida; order Rosales; family Moraceae; genus Morus; species Morus notabilis. The sequence continues at coordinate 147,040 of NW_010360734.1, read as the reverse complement.
AAGTGCATATACGATGTCGGCTTCCTGCATGGCAACTGTAAACTTCGAATGGGTGAGAAGCATAACTGATTTAGGCGCAGATCCGAGCGGCTGTGCATTGGCAGACATCCGTTGATTCAGGCGGACGTCGACTGGGGGTAGCAACAGAGGTCTAGGCGGACCTTTTTATGGGAGTAGCGTAATTTTGCGTTTCTCAAAGTGGAAACTGTAGGTATTTAATTTCCCATCATGAATGACATGTCGATCATATTGCCAAGGTCGCCCCAAAAGGATATGACATGCATCCATAGAAACTATGTCGCAATAAATCTTATCTTTATAGTTAGTTCCAATGGAAAAGGGAACGAGAACATGGCGAGAGACTTGAACTTCTTATCCTTGCTTCAACCAAGCAAGCTTGGAAGGGGTGGGATGATTTTCTGAATTTAACGCCAATTTACGAACAGCTTATTCGGAGACAACATTCTCACAACTTCCCGAATCAATAATAAAACGACAAACTTTTCCATTTACCGTGCAAGTGGAATGAAAAAGACTTGTTTGTAGCCAAGAATCATTAGTTGCCTTTGGAGAAAAACAACTTTGGCAAAGCACAAGTAATGGACCCGAATCTCCCGAAACTTGTTCTTCCAGGAGTTCTTCTAATATCTCCTCATCCTCTGTGCTCATCATAATTTTCATGCAAAATTTCAAGATCTCCCATCTCAATTCCTTCGGCTAAGAGACCACGTCTTCCCACGTTAGGGCATGCCGTTTGACGATGACCCGATTCTCCACAACAAAAACAACAAAGAGTATTACAGCGAGAAAGATGACCTGTACCTATGGAGTCGGCGGTGGTGGCTGGACGGGGAAGCGCCAATGGAGGAGCTGCGGCAATGACGGCTGGTGCATGGGCGGTAGAAGGGGGTCGTGTGGAGATGTCGCAGGTGACGATGCGCGCGGCAGCAGCTACTGGCGAGTTTCGAGGGGAGGCACCGGATCAATTCTGTCGTTCAATTAATAACGCCCTTTGATGGGCTTCGGAGATGGATGCCAGATCAAAGAGATTCAATATATTCTGAAATTGTGGGCGAAGTCCTCTGATGAAGCAGGAAACTGATTGTTCATCAGTTTCATTAATCTCATTCCTTGTAAGCAAAAGGAAAAACTCAGTCGCGTATTCATCCACTGTCCGATTGCCTTGTCGTAAATTTTAGAGGCATTGATGTATGGTCCGTACATAATTATACGGAAGGAATGTGCGCTTCATATGCTTCTTCAATTTTTCCCATGAGGAGATCTTCTCTTTCCTGGCACGCGAACGAGAGACCTTGAGTTGTTGCCACCAAGCGGCGGCTCAGTCTCGAAAATGGGTAGCGACAAGTGAAACCCTCTTATTATCCGGGACTTCCTTAAATTCTAAGATTTCTTCAACGGCTCCAATCCAATCCCAAAACTCTTCCGGTTGGAGACTTCCATGGAATTCGGGAATATCAAGTTTGAAACCCGACTCCCAGCGGCGGTTGTCATCCTAACGTGGTGCAGCGATGTTAGCACGATGGCGAGGAGGCGTGGCTTGCAGCGGTGGAAATCGGTTTTCTTCGACGTCAGCATCTCCTTCTTCATCTTCGGAATCTTGGACGTGATCCGGAGGGGGCACAATGGGTGGAGTGGGTGGCTGGTTGTTGGCTTGAAGGGCGGCGAGAATGTCTTGCTGCATGAATTGCTGCATGTTCTGCTAAAATTTGGCAAGTGTTTGACAGAGTTCATCCCAATCGTTGGTGGGTTGTGGGCGACGTTGGGGCGGCATGACGGAGGAGCGTAGCAAGTCTTTGACACCAATTGACGTAGTGGAAGCGTAAAAACGGTGTCACGTAGTTCCGTTGATTCGAAAGAATACCGAAAAATGGGAGGCGAGTAATTCGTTGATTCGAAAGAATGCCGAAAACAAGTAAAGTGGAGAAAAAACTTCTCTGAAGATTTTATTATCAAAATACCAATAATGAAAATAACAAGCTATCCTACTATTTAAAGAGAACTACAATTTGAAATCGAAAAGAAAACTATCTCTAATTAATCTCTTCCTAATTTTTAAAAATACGAAGACTATCTAAACTTAGAATTTAAAGATAAAGATAAAAGACTATCCAAACTTAGAATTTAAAGATAAAGATAATCTCAATTAATTAAAGATAAAAATTATCTCTCCTTTCTGGTAGCAGGAGCTACATCAATATTACTTAGACATGCATGTTTCGCGTCATTGCAACATACCGCATAAATAAGTTAGCAATACTAAAAAGCTCCGGCCAATATTACACAAGGCTTATGGTCCGTACATAATTATACGGAAGGAATGTGCGCTTCATATGCTTCTTCAATTTTTCCCATGAGGAGATCTTCTCTTTCCTGGCACGCGAACGAGAGACCTTGAGTTGTTGCCACCAAGCGGCGGCTCAGTCTCGAAAATGGGTAGCGACAAGTGAAACCCTCTTATTATCCGGGACTTCCTTAAATTCTAAGATTTCTTCAACGGCTCCAATCCAATCCCAAAACTCTTCCGGTTGGAGACTTCCATGGAATTCGGGAATATCAAGTTTGAAACCCGACTCCCAGCGGCGGTTGTCATCCTAACGTGGTGCAGCGATGTTAGCACGATGGCGAGGAGGCGTGGCTTGCAGCGGTGGAAATCGGTTTTCTTCGACGTCAGCATCTCCTTCTTCATCTTCGGAATCTTGGACGTGATCCGGAGGGGGCACAATGGGTGGAGTGGGTGGCTGGTTGTTGGCTTGAAGGGCGGCGAGAATGTCTTGCTGCATGAATTGCTGCATGTTCTGCTAAAATTTGGCAAGTGTTTGACAGAGTTCATCCCAATCGTTGGTGGGTTGTGGGCGACGTTGGGGCGGCATGACGGAGGAGCGTAGCAAGTCTTTGACACCAATTGACGTAGTGGAAGCGTAAAAACGGTGTCACGTAGTTCCGTTGATTCGAAAGAATACCGAAAAATGGGAGGCGAGTAATTCGTTGATTCGAAAGAATGCCGAAAACAAGTAAAGTGGAGAAAAAACTTCTCTGAAGATTTTATTATCAAAATACCAATAATGAAAATAACAAGCTATCCTACTATTTAAAGAGAACTACAATTTGAAATCGAAAAGAAAACTATCTCTAATTAATCTCTTCCTAATTTTTAAAAATACGAAGACTATCTAAACTTAGAATTTAAAGATAAAGATAAAAGACTATCCAAACTTAGAATTTAAAGATAAAGATAATCTCAATTAATTAAAGATAAAAATTATCTCTCCTTTCTGGTAGCAGGAGCTACATCAATATTACTTAGACATGCATGTTTCGCGTCATTGCAACATACCGCATAAATAAGTTAGCAATACTAAAAAGCTCCGGCCAATATTACACAAGGCTTGGACTCGCTCCTAGAAATAGTGAAATGGAGAATGGTTGATGGTTCTTTCATTCATTTTTTGGGAAGACCTTTGGTGTCGTGATCACCTCTGAAGGAAAGCATACTTTACAACTTGATTGATAATATAGATGCAGAGACAAATGATGTTTCAATTTTCAATGAAGCTCCCAATTTATATGGAACTTCAAATTCAAAAGAAATTTAAATGATGGAGGGCTTGATCAATTTCCAAAACTATTCCTGCCTTGGGTAATATGTCTTTAGCAACATCTATTGTTGATCAGCAAGTGTGGGTGTGTGATCCAAAAGGTTTTTCTTGCAATTCCTATTTTCATACACTGATTCGTAATAATTGTGTCCACTCTTTCGATCTAAGTATTTGTTTCGTAACTTTTTCATAGAAGACATAACATCTGTGATATGGTTCAAAGGAAAAACCCTAATTTTGTCCTCTCACATTCAATGTTACTGGTCTCAACTTGGTAATGTCTTCTCAATGTAATGAATACTAGCGGAGGAGATTTTGGATTTGAAATAAGTAGGGAAGCCCAAGCAATGTGGAAGCGAGTCGATTTTGCTATTTAGGTGGTGCTTTGGTTAGAAAGAAATCAGAAAATCTTTGAAGAGAAAAATTTATCTAACGAAGACCAGTTTGAGAAAGAGAAATATCTTGCTTCTTTATGGGCATCGACAAATACGTCTTTTAAGGATTTCTCCTTTACTTAATTATGTTGAATTGGGTGGATGTTCTAGATTAGGGGGAGTTTTAGTTTTTGTTGGCTTGACTTTTGTTATTCTGTATACTCTCTCTCTCTCTCTCTCCCTTTTCTTCCCCTCCCCCCCCCCCCCCCCCCCCCCCCCCTCTCTCTCTCTCTCTCTCTCTCTCCCTCTCTCTCTCCCTCTCCCTCTCCCTCTCTCTACATATATATATTTGTATCTTTGGAGGATTCCTCATTTGTTGTTGTACTTTTTATATTTTTCTTTCATTAATAAAGTTTTCACAGTTTCTTACAAAAAAAATATTATTCTCAGGATGGCGACGGTGGTGGGGCTTGTGGAAGTAAGTAAGAAAGTGAGATTTGGGAGAAAAGTTTAATGTTTGGAAAGGTAACTAGAGAGAGGGGATGAAAGAGATGAAGGTTTTAAAATTGGTCGAAGAAAAACAATGCTCAGCACACAAGACTTCTCACCAAGCAATTGGTGAGAAGCATTAGTAACACGGTCAATTTGACCCTTTAGGAAAAGGATGGGAAAGAAGTAGAATAATTCTAGGAATAACTTAATCAAGACATGCGAATATAATCAAATGGATGCCGTTTCAGATGAACAATTCTAATACAAATACTAATGCCAATGCTATATTTAGCACCAAAAGTGTGAAAATGTCACAATTTGTGCTCCATGCATGGTGTTATTTTCCATGCTTTATCTACTTTTTTTCATAATCATTAAGCTTTGGATATTGTAAGGTAAATTGTTAATTTTAAAATAACTTAATGTAGGAAAGTTCATACATTAACCAATAGTAATAAAATGTCAAAATTTGGCATTTGTCATACTTGGCGCCAAATTTGTCACAAACTATAGCATGTCAAGGTTAACACTAGCATTGCATTGGAGAGTACACTGCTTAGATGCTAAAATTTGACATTTATCTCATTAATTAAGTGTTGCATTTGAAGATGCACTAATAAGATTAAGGTCTTGAGCGATAGAAATAGAATATCTAAAGTGACCTAAAGGAGATTATTTGGAATATTCAAGACACTGATAAATGTTGCAGCAAAACAAGACTTCTCACCAAGCAACCGGTCAATAGAAAGCATTTTCAAAACAAAGTTGATCCTTTCGAAAAGGGACTACTTAGAACAATCTTTAGGAAAAAGAAAATCCAATCATCTATTACATATATAGGGTAAGATATTTGATATGGTTATGCATCAAGTATATATTGTCTTGAAAGATATGATAGTGAACTAATAGGAATTGCGTATGATCCGGTAACAAATAATATATATATATATAGAATGGAGATCTGAATTACCTGCTCGCCCCATATGCAACAAAAAATCAATATTGATATTGCGTATATAAAAGCAGAAATTAACATTGTATGACAACGAAGGAAAGCACGCATGTGCACAGCCATGCCATCTTTCGCATGATTATCAACAAGCGTGCTCTCTCTCGTTGTCATCCAAATATTGACAATTTGATGATCATCAACCCGCCGTGAGATGAGAAAACTGTCCTTCAAAATAATATCTTCAAAGACAATCAATTAAATAGAAAAAAAATGGGTCAAAACTTTGCTTACCAGGAAGGAAATTAAGAAACCAAACATATGAATGAGCCAAAAATTTTGATCATCGCATGGTGTATGAGACCGAGTTACCTGAAACTAAAACAAGGAAAAAAGATAAAATAATGCAGAAATAAGCCATTATCGTCTCACCGAAAGTTCATGTAAAGTCGAAATGACAAGCAAAAAAAAACCAAAAAAAAAAAAAAAAGTAGGCGCAAATCAAGCTAACGGTAAATATCCACCAAATCCACAGAAAGATCAGACAGAAATTTTAGTTCCACTGAACAAAATATGTAATATCGGAATTCCCTATATAGGTCAATTAATTCCCAAATACTACATATATATACTAGAAAAAAAAAAGATAGAATCAAGGGATGGACGGAAGAACATCATGATTGAAAAATGATAACCGTGGAAAATCACATGCAATTAAACGATCCCCTTCAGATTATGACCCACGTGGAAAATCTAGCCACAAGCCTCAAACCTTAAACCTATTTATTTTGAACAAATCACAAGAGAAAACAAAACACAAAAAGCTTTTCAGGGAATCTGAGAGTTATGGAAGGAAGGATTTTTTCCCAATCAGCCAAGAGTGGAAGTTGCATGAAACCCTAATGCTCAGATTTTTTTTTTCTGAAAAAAAAAAAACTGAGAAAACTAAGAAGTTATGCACGCGCGCTCGCGCGCGCGCGCGCGCGCGCACGCACACACACACACACACACCCTATCAGCGCATGACGAATTTCTTGTGTTAATTACAAAGTTTAAGAATCTTCCAAACCATTGCGGAAAACACAAGTAATAAAGTATAAACACAGAAGGAAACATATATAAGAAACGACTGGGCTAAGCTAAAGAATGAAAAAGTCAAAGTGATTTGGTAGAACAGCAGAAGATTGATCTCGATAAACATATAAGTGCCAGATTTAAAACCTTTCACACTCGAAATAAACAAACAAAAGGGCATAGAAAATCAAGATTGTAAAGCAAACGATGAAAAGAAAAAAATAACCAAAAAAAAAAAAGTAAAGTGAAGTGCAAGAGATGTTGGAAGTGTTAACAGAAACGGAAACAGAAAGAAAGAAAGAAGCCTTGAGCAAAAAAAAAAAAAAAAAAAGCTGGTTCAGAGAAGAACGGCGCAAGTATGGTGCTGAGAGAGAGAGAAGGAAGATACTCCGGACCTTGAGACCGACAAAACTGGGGAAGTACCCTTCGAGAAGACGAAGAGTTTTCCTGGTTTCACTCGCGGCTTCCACACCAAAACACAAGCGCACAAAGAACAAGAAGATAATAACCATCACAGCGCCAATCAAACATTTTTATATTCACATTTCACCAAAAATAAAAAATAAAAAATAAATTATTTTCGGGGAAAAGAACAAACAAGCAAACAAAAAAACACAGAGAATGCGCCTTTACTCATCACTTGTCCTTGATAACAGCTTATTTAGATGTTTAAATATAAAATATTACTTATGTGATTGAATTTATAAATTTAAATCGTATGCCAAGTATTAGGGAGACAGCAATGACAAGTAAATTTATAGAAAAATTAAATTAAATTAAATGGTGAATAGTTTTAACTGTGAGCTCTCCTGAAGAGTTAGATGTTATAAGCTTAAAGTGATGTATAGTCAGCTCCATGTAAGCTAACCTTCTCACCAACAGATGCATTTAGCATCATATGTCAATTTATTTTTATCCTAAGGCTCTGGAGAAGAATGACCCTACTTCTCAACTATTGAAATCATAGTTCTGATTTAAATCAATCTTTGTCTATAAAAAGTAAAAAATGGTTTGAATCCACCCAACAAAACCAGCGTTTAGTTTGGATGGTTTTGGTTCAAAGTTTGAAGCATAATATGATGTTTTACACTAAGACCACCCTCGAAAATAAAACCACCTCCCCTCTTAGTTTTGATTGGTGAAACTTCTAGTTCTGGTTCACATGATGGTTCAAACTCAGAAATTCATAGTTAAAACCCCAATTTAAACTATATATCATAGTTATGGTTTCAAAACTGAAACCACCCTAATTTGAACTCTCATACCAAACATAACATTAGCCCCTTCTTGGTCTAATAACGAAATATATCGTGCAAGCCTCATCTTAAATCATCTCGTCTAATCAAAATCATTCACACATGCATTTTTATCTTTTTGTCAAAATATGAATTGGGATGTTATTTCTTCAAAAGGATAAATATATTCTGTAGTATGGATAGACAATGCAAACATCAATGCACGTTGATATAGATTTTTACAGGTCTATCAAATATCAATGCATATGGATACAATCTTTTACAGTTAATATAAAATACAGCCACAACAAACAATTGGTTCTGCTAAGGGAAGATAGCTTGTACAGGTTTACACAAATGGAGGTCACCCAATTAAGAGGTACACTAAATATATTATGAATCTTCTAACATCGATAAAAATATCCAATCATCTAAAATCAAAAACCATATAGCATTAAGACAAATAAACAAAAAATCAAAATCTAGTAAGTGTAAAACAAAACGAAGCACTAAACAAACAAGACAAACACGCTAACTAGTCAGGTAAGAACCATCATTATTATAGACTTAGGCACTAACTCAAAACAACCAACACCCTTACCCTAATCCTTTTTCATAATTGACAATTGAGCCTTGCAACAGCAAACACAAGCACCCTTCCCCCGCAATCCTTAAGGGCCCCAACCATCTTGACGCGTCAACATTGCAAGCTCTAGTACGAAAATAAAATATTGGGAGCTCAGCAAAGCACCTGAAGTGTAACACCGAAGTTAATTTCGTATTTCACTAATAAAATCACAGATTTTTTAGGACAAAATTATGGTTCATGCTATCATTTTAGAATGTATTATAGGTGTGCTCTTTGTTTAAAATATACCAATTGTGGTTATGGGTTTATAAGGAAGAGTAACTGAATATCAAGCTGAAGGAGGAAGGGAGCGTACGATTCATCGTTGCTAGTTCTTTTATTTCGTCTGTGTACATGAAACAATGTATCATTATAAACAACATACCATTCCATTCATTTCTATTTATAATGACATATATAGTATTATATATATAACATAAAAGAAAAAAGGGATTTATTGACTAATTCATTCACAGGTTTAAATATAAAATTTAAATTTGTTAAAGTTTTGTGTGAGAAAAAAGATTACGATAGCAATGTGAAACAAACTAATTAATTGATCAATTTCAGTTTGTGGGAACCCCACATTAATCACCGAGCCCCCTAATCTTAACAATTTGGTTTACTCACTGATAAGCATCGATTATAATGTGACACAAGTGTCGTTGTTAATCAGTTGTTTTCGATCTGCTGATAATATTGAATAGCCCTAAATTTTGTATTGTGCAACTCATTTTTCCGCCACTTGATGAGGGTTAAAGCGATATTAATCTAATTTACCACAAGTTCCTATTTATTTAACACAAAGTTAAACAGCTTAATAGGACGTTTGGTTCATAGATTTAGAACCATGATTCAGAATCATTCTCAATGTACGTGTGTTTTTTATGAGAGAAAACATTGTAGCGAGCCATGAAGCATGATCTGGAATCATGGCACGGATCCTTGCTCCAAATGCATCGCTAAAAATTGAATTTGCCAAATTAGCAATGTATATAAACTAATGATATTAATTCTAGTTCGGTATTTTCTTCTCATAAAGAATTTGAATTCAAAGTTCACTACTAATAGTTCTCTCATAAAGTTCTCATCAATGAATCAGAATCACTGATTTGAACATATGAATCAAGGGGGCCATAAATTCCATTGTGTTTACTTCCCCATTAATCAAATTTAATTAATAGAACATTCTAAACGGTCAGAGTGTGCACTAATGAATCAAGATCTATTGTTTTATTTTCTAATCTTGATAGTTGTCTTTTTAATTAAATTTTGACGTCTCTTGAATTACTCAAGTATTTTTACCATTTTATTCATATTTATGTAGATAAATTCTTAAATTAAATTTAAATTTAAATGATATGATAAATAATTAATAGAGAGTAAGTCAATGAAGACATGCAAATTCGAAGGAGATCTGGATTGTGCACTAATAATTCTGACTATATCAATGCTCAGCATACAAGGATTCTCACCAAGCAATTGGTGAGAAGCATTAGTAACACGGTCAATTTGACCCTTTAGGAAGATGATGGGATAGAAGTAGAACAATTCTAGGAATAACTTAATCAAGACATGCAAATATGATCAAATGGATGCCGTTTCAAAAGAACAATTCCAATACAAATACTAATGCCAATGCTATATTTGGCACCAAAAAGTGTGAAAATGTCACAATTTGTGCTTCATGCATGGTGTTATTTTACATGCTTTATCTAGTTTTTGTCATAATATTAAGCTTCCAATATTGTAAAGTAAATTTTTAAATTTAAAATCACTTAATGTAGGAATGTTCATACATCAACCAATAAAATGTCAAAATTTGGCATATGTCAGACTTGGTGCCAAATTTATCACAAAGTATAGCATGTCAAATTTAACACCAATAGTTGCATTGCATGGGACAGTCATTACACTACTTAGATACTCAAATTTGACATTTGTCTCATTAATTAAGTGTTGTATTTGAAGATGCACTAGTAAGATTAAGGTTTTGAGCTATAGAAATAGAATATATAAAGGGACCAAAAGGAGATTATTTGGAAAATTCAAGACACTGATAAATGTTGCAGCAAAACAAGACTTCTTACCAAGCAACCGGTCAATGGAAAGCATTCGGTCAATGGAAAGCATTTTAAAAACAAAGTTTAACCTTTCGAAAAGGGACTATATAGAACAATCTTTAGGAAAAAGAAAATCCAATCATCTAATACATATATAGGGTAAAATATTCGATATGGTTATGCACCGAGTAGATATTGTCTCATAACATGCTTCAAAGATATGATAGTGAACTAATAGGAATTAAGTATGATCCGGTAACATATTATATATATATATATATAGAATGGAGATCCGAATTACCTGCAAGCCCCATATGCAACAAAACATCAATATTGATATTGAGTTGATAAAAGCAGAAATTTTGTATGACAACGAAGGAGAGCACACATGTGCATAGCCATTCCATCTTGCGCATGATTATCAACAAGCGTGCTCTCTCTCGTTGTCATCCAAATATTGACACCTTGATCATCATCAACCATGTGATGAGCAAACTGCAAAAACAAGATAAAGAAGACACATCATGCTTAAATAATATTTGCTTGAAAAACAATCAATTATATAGAAAAAGGGTCTAAACTTTGCTTACCAAGGTGGTAAGATATCAAACGTAAGAATGAGCCAAAAATTTTGATCTTCGCATGATGTCTAGGACTGAATTACATGACAATGAAACAAGGAGATAAAATAATGAAAGAAATAAAAGAGAGAATATAATGAAGAAATAAACCATTATTTCACCAAAAGTTTAACTGAAATTGAAATGACAAGCGAACAATAACCAAAAAGTAGACGAAAATCAAACTAAACGTACACGCCAAATCCACATAAATAACAGGCAGAAATTTATTTAGTTCCACTTAACAAAATATGGAATTTCGAAATTCCCATTAATTCTCGAATACCTACATATATACAAGTACTAGAAAAAAGATAGAATCTTGGATTGGTCGGAAGACCATCAGCAATAAATGGAAATGCTTACCGTGGAAAATCACATGCAATTAAACGATCCCCTTCAGATTACAGTGTGTGTATATATATTTATATATCACCCCCGTGGAAATTCTAGCCACAAACCTTAAACCTATTGTGAAGAAATCACAAGAGAAAACAAAACACAAAAAGCCTTCCATGGAATCTGAGAATTAACAAACCAAGGATCTTCCCCAATCAGCGAAGACTAGAAGTTGCATGAAACCCTAATACTCAGATTAATTTTTTTTTCTAATGAAAAAAAGAGAAGCTTAAACTGAAAACTAAGAAGTTATGCGTGCATCTAAAAAAGGAAAAAGGAAAAAAGAAAACAAAAACAAAATTCTCATGTAATATTATATATCTTGTTTCGGTTTTCCCCTCATCTAGTGTACCAATCAGCGCATGACGAATTTCTTGAGATCATTACAAAAGTTTAAATATCTCAAAAACTATTGCGAAAAACACACAGTATACATAGAAAAGGAAACATATAAGAAACGATTGGGCAAAGTTAAAAAGAAGTCAAAGGGGTTTTGGTAAAACAGCAGAAGCTTCTTGGTACTGCCCGATTTAAAAACCTTTCATACGCAAAACAAACAAAAGGCAAAAAATAATAAAGATTGTAAAGCAAAGAGGAAAAGAAAAAGAAAAAAAAAAAAAGAGAGAAAGTAAAGTGCAAGAGATGTTGGAAGTGTTACAGAAATAGGAAGGAAAAAAGAAATCTGGTTCAGAGAAAAACGGATAAGTATGGCTCTCAGAAACAAACACAGAGAGAAGGAATCAAGGTTCTCCGGACCTTGACGTCGACAAAACGGGGGAAGTACCCTTTGAGAAGGCGAAAGAGTTTTCCTGGTTTCTCTCGCAGCTTCCACACCAAAAACACAAGCGCACAAAGAACAAGAAGATAACAACCACCAGAGCGCCAATCAAACATTTTCATTCACATTTTGCCAAAAAAATATATATGTATATATAATTTCCGAGGAAAAAAACTAACATAAAACTAATTATAGAGAGGATGCGCCTATTAGTCAACTTTACTCATCAACATCATTTGACTTTTTTTCTTGCTTGACAACATCATTTGACTTTAGTTGTCGTTGATATTATTTTATTATATTTATTATCTAATGATTAATTCTTAAAGTTCAAATAATATGTCAAAATACTATTAGGGAGACAACAATAAACTAGTAAATTTGGGACAACATACTGGGAATTTGAGTCGGAAAAAATTGAGTTACTTTCACAAATGATCTCTAAGATTTACACTCAATTGTACTATAGTGCCTGACTTTTTAAATGTCTCACAATTAGTCTTTAACGTTATATTTTGTTTGAATTTCGGTCTTCCCATTAACTATGGGTAAAAATTTGATACAATATGTATAAATTAATGAGCAAAATAAAAAACAGCTAAAAATTTTAAAACTATATGTGAAAATTAACTTTTATTTTTTCATTATTTTGGTCTTTAAACTTTATATGTTTCTAATTTTAATCCCTAATTCCCACAAATTTCAACAAATATTTAGCACCAAACTAACATAAGAACTAAAAGTGAAACATAATAAAACCCCAAGGACTACCTCTGAGACGATTGAAATGTCAAGGACCAAAGTGGAATTGATGGTAAACCCAGATACTATTTGTGAGATTAACCCAAAAAAATTTAACAAGTTATTTTGATTACAAGCTTATTATGAAGAGCTAAGGCCTTGTTTGGTATGTGGGTTTGGGGTGATATGAACCGTAGGTTTGGTCCAAAATAATGTTTTGAACCATATGTTAACCACACTTTGCAAACCAACATAGTTTGAACTAAATTGATGTTATGGTCGACCCTCCATGACATCCTACTCTCACGGCTAGCCTTCACGCAAACAAATGCATTTAGCACGATATATTGATTCTTGGGCTACTTAAACTAGCGACTCCGATTCTCAACCATTTATGCAGGGGTGGACCGAGCCGTTTTTGATCTAACAATGAAGTATGTTTTGCACGACATATTCTCAAATTGTCCATTCCAGTCAATATTACTCAGGCATGCATGTTTCGCGTCATTGCAACATACCGCATAAATAAGTTAGCAATACTAAAAAGCTCCGGCTAATATTACACAAGGCTTGGAATCGCTCCTAGAAAGAGTGAAATGGAGAATTGTTGATGGTTCTTTCATTCATTTTTAGGGAAGACCTTTGGTGTGGAGATCACCTTCGAAGGAAAGCATACTTTACAACTTGATTGATAATATAGATGCAGAGACAAATGATGTTTCAGTTTTGAATGAAGCTCCCAATTTGAATGGAACTTCAAATTCTAAAGAAATTTTTAAGTGATAGAGGGCTTGATCAATTTCCAAAACTATTTCTGCCTTGGGTAATATGTCTTTAGCAACATCTATTGTTGATCCGCAAGTGTGGGTGTGTGATCCAAAAGGTTTTTCTTGCAATTCCTAATTTCATACACTGATTCGTAATAATTGTGTCCACTCTTTCGATCTATGTATTTGTTTCGTTAATTTTTCATAGAAGACATAACATCTATGATATGGTTCAAAGGAAAAACCCTAATTTTGTCCTCTCACATTCAATGTTACTGGTATTAACTTGGTAATGTCTTCTCAATGTAATGAATACTAGCGGAGGAGATTTTGGATTTGAAATAAGTAGGGAAGCCCAAGCAATGTGGAAGCGAGTCGAGATTGCTATTTAGGTGGTGCTTTGGTTAGAAAGAAATCAGAAAATCTTTGAAGAGAAAAATTTATCTAACGAAGACCAGTTTGAGAAAGAGAAATATGTTGCTTCTTTATGGGAATCGACAAATACGTCTTTTAAGGATTTCTCCTTTACTTAATTATGTTGAATTGGGTGGATGTTCTAGATTAGGGGGAATTTTAGTTTTTGTTGGCTTGACTTTTGTTATGGTTAGAAAGAAATCAGAAAATCTTTGAAGAGAAAAATTTATCTAACGAAGACCAGTTTGAGAAAGAGAAATATGTTGCTTCTTTATGGGAATCGACAAATACGTCTTTTAAGGATTTCTCCTTTACTTAATTATGTTGAATTGGGTGGATGTTCTAGATTAGGGGGAATTTTAGTTTTTGTTGGCTTGACTTTTGTTACTCTCTCTCTCTCTCTCTCTCTCTCTCCCTATCCTTATCCCTTTA
>NW_010360734.1:122176-132348 GCF_000414095.1 Morus notabilis | reverse complement strand
TCTCTCTCTCTCTCTCTCTCTCTCTCTCTCTCTCTCTCTCTCTCTCTCTCTCTCTCTCTCTCCATCTCTCTCTCTCTCCCTCTCTGTACATATATATATATATATATATATTTGTATCTTTGGAGGATTCCTCATTTGTTGTTGTAGTTTTTATATTTTTCTTTCTATAATAAAGTTTTCACAGTTTCTTATAATATTATTCTCAGGATGGCGACGGTGGTGGGGCTTGTGGAAGTAAGTAAGAAAGAGAGATTTGGGAGAAAAGTTTAATGTTTGGAAAGGTAACTAGAGAGAGGGGATGAAAGAGATGAAGGTTTTAAAATTGGTTGAAGAAAAACAATGCTCAGCACACAAGACTTCTCACCAAGCAATTGGTGAGAAGCATTCGTAACACGGTCAATTTGACCCTTTGGGAAAATGATGGGATAGAAGTAGAACAATTCTAGGAATAACTTAATCAAGACATGCAAATATGATCAAATGGATGCCGTTTCAAAAGAACAATTCCAATACAAATACTAATGCCAATGCTATATTTGGCACCAAAAAGTGTGAAATTGTCACAATTTGTGCTCCATGCATGGTGTTATTTTACATGCTTTATCTAGTTTTTGTCATAATATTAAGCTTTCAATATTGTAAAGTAAATTTTTAAATTTAAAATCACTTAATGTAGGAATGTTCATACATCAACCAATAGTAATAAAATGTCAAAATTTGCCATATGTCAGACTTGGTGCCAAATTTGTCACAAAGTATAGCATGTCAAATTTAACACCAGCATTGCATTGGAGAGTCATTACACTACTTAGATGCTAAAATTTGACATTTATCTCATTAATTAAGTGTAGCATTTGAAGATGCACTAAAAAGATTATGGTTTTGAGCGATAGAAATAGAATATATAAAGTGACCTAAAGGAGATTATTTGGAATATTCAAGACACTGATAAATGTTGCAACAAAACAAGACTTCTCACCAAGCAACCGGTCAATGGAAAGCATTTTCAAAACAAAGTTGACCCTTTCGAAAAGGGACTATATAGAACAATCTTTAGGAAAAAGAAAATCCAATCATCTATTACATATATAGGGTAAGATATTTGATATGGTTATGCATAAAGTATACATTGTCTGATAACTTGCTTCAAAGATATGATAGTGAACTAATAGAATTACGTATGATCCGGTAACATATAACATATATATATATATATATATATATAGAATGGAGATCGGAATTACCTGCTCGCCCCATATGCAACAAAGCAACAATATTGATATTGCGTATAGAAAAAGCAGAAATTAACGTTGTATGACAACGAAGGAAAGCACGCATGTGCACAGCCATGCCATCTTGCGCATGATTATCAACAAGCGTGCTCTCTCTCGTTGTCATCCAAATATTGACATGTTGATGATCATCAACCCGCCGTGAGATGAGAAAACTGCAAAAACAAGATAAAATACATCATCCTTCAAAATAATATCTTCAAAGACAATCTATTAAATAGAAGAAAAAGGGTCAAAACTTTGCTTACCAAGAAGGAAATTAAGAAACCAAACATATGAATGAGCCAAAAATTTCGATCTTCACATGATGTCTGAGACCGAGTAACCTGAAACTGAAACAAGGAAAAAGATAAAATAAGGCAGAAATAAGCCATTATCGTCTCACCGAAAGTTCATGTAAAGTCTAAATGACAAGCAAACAAAAACCAAAAAAAAAAAAAAGGCGCAAATCAAGCTAAAGGTAAATATACACCAAATCCACAGAAAAATCAGACAGAAATTTTAGTTCCACTGAACAAAATATGGAATATCGGAATTCCCTATATAGGTCAATTAATTCCTAAATACTACATATATATACTAGAAAAAAAGATAGAATCAAGGGATGGACGGAAGAGCATCATGATTGAAAAATGTTAAACCGTGGAAAATCACATGCAATTAAACGATCCCCTTCAGATTATGACCCACGTGGAAAATCTAGCCACAAGCCTCAAACCTTAAACCTATATATTGTGAACAAATCACAAGAGAAAACAAAACACAAAAAGCTTTTCAGGGAATCTGAGAGTTATGGAAGGAAGGATTTTTTCCCAATCAGCCAAGAGTGGGCGTGAAATCAAAACCCAATGCTCAGTTTTTTTTTAAAACTTTCTGTACATAAACTTGAATTATATATACATGCGCGCGCGCGCGCGCGCGCGCGCACGCACACACACACACACACACACACACACACATATATATATATATATATATCTATGTATGTAAATGGAAAAAGAAAAATAAAAATAAAAAGAAAAACAATTTTCTGCCGTCATATTTTATCTTTTTTTTCCCCCTCAACAACTACCTATCAGCGCATGACGAATTTCTTGTGTTAATTACAAAGTTTAAGAATCTCAAAAACCATTGCGGAAAACACGAGTAATAAAGTATAAACACAGAAGGAAACATATAGAAGAAACGATTGGGCTAAGCTAAAGAATGAAAAAGTCAAAGTGATTTGGTAGAACAGCAGAAGATTGATCTCGATAAACATATAAGTGCCAGATTTAAAACCTTTCACACTCGAAATAAACAAACGAAAGGGCATAGAAAATAAAGATTGTAAAGCAAAAGATTAAAAGAAAAAAATAACAAAAAAAAAAGTAAAGTGAAGTGCAAGAGATGTTGAAAGTGTTAACAGAAACGGAAACAGAAAGAAAGAAAGAAAGAAGCTTTGAGCCAAAAAAAAAAAATGCTGGTTCAGAGAAGAACGGCGCAAGAATGGTGCTGAGAGAGAGAGAGAGAAGGAAGATAATCCGGACCTCGAGAAGACGAAGAGTTTTCCTGGTTTCACTCGCAGCTTCCACACCAAAACACAAACGCACAAAGAACAAGAAGATAATAACCATCACAGCGCCAATCAAACATTTTTATATTCACATTTCACCAAAAATAAAAAATAAAAAATAAATTATTTTCGGAAAAAAGAACAAAAAAAAAATCAGAGAATGCGCCTTTACTCATCACTTGTCCTTGATTACAGCTTATTTAGTTGTTTAAATATAAAATATTACTTATGTGATTGAATTTATAAATTTAAATCGTATGCCAAGTAATAGGGAGACAGCAATGACAAGTAAATTTATAGAAAAATTAAATTAAATTAAATAGCGAATAGAATAGTTTTAACTATAAACTCTTATGAAGAATTAGATGTCATAAGCTTAAAGTGACGTATAGTCAGCTCCATGCAAGTTAACCTTTTCATCAACAGACGCATTTAGCATGATATGTCGATTTATTTTTATCCTATTTAAGGCTCTTTAGAGGAATGACTCTAATTCTCGACTATTGAAATTATAACTTTGATTTAAACCGGTGTTTATCTACAAAACGTAAAAAGTAGTTTGAATCCAGTCAACAAAATTAGTGTTTAATTTAGATGGTTCTGGTTCAAAATTTGAATCATAATGTAATGCTTTAAACCATGACCACCCTCGAAAATAAAACCATCTCCCCTCTTAGTTTTGATTGGTTCAAACTTCTAGTTCTGGTTCACATGGTTCAAACTCAAAAATTCATGGTTAAAACCCCAATTTAAACTATAAATCATAGTTCTAGTTTTAAAACCAAAACCACCCTGATTTAAACCCTCATACCAAACGTAATCTTAGCCCCTTCTTGGTCTAATAACGAAGTATATCAGGCAAGTCTCATCTTTAATCATCTCGCCTTATAAAAATCATTCACACATGTATTTTTATCTTTTTGTCAAAATATGAATTGGAATGTTATTTCTTCAAAAGGATAAATATATTTTGTAGTATGGATAGACAATGCAAACATCAATGCACGTTGATATAGACTTTTACTGGTCTATCAAATATCAATGCATATTGATACAATCTTTTACTATTAATATAAAATATAGCACCAACAAACAATTGGTTCTACTTAGGGAAGATAGCTTGTAAAGGGTTACACAAATGGAGGTCACCCAATTAAGAGTTATACTAAATATATCATGAATCTTCTAACATCCATAAAAATATCCAATCATCTAAAATAAAAAAACCCTATAGCATTAAGACAAATAAACAAAAAATAAAAATCTAGTAGGTGTAAAACAAAACGAAGCACTAAACAAATAAGACAGACACACTAACTAGTCGGGTAAGAACCATCATTATTATAAACTTAGGCGCTAACTCAAAACAACCAACACCCCCACCCTAATCCTTTTTCATAATTGACAATTCGGCCTTGCAACAGCAAACACAAGCACCCCTCCCCCGCAATCCTAAGGGCCCCAACCATCTTGACGCGTCAACATTGCAAGCTCTGGTACGAAAATAAAAGATTGGAAGCTCAGCGAAGCACCTGAAGTGTAATACCGAAGTTAATTTCTTATTTCACTAATACAAGCACAGATTTTTTAGGATAAAATTATGGTTCATGCTATCATTTTTGAATGTATTATAGATGTGCTCTTTGTTTAAAATATACCAATTGTGGTTATGGGTTTATAAGGAAGAGTAACTGAATATCAAGCTGAAGGAGGAAGGGAGCGTACGATTCGTCATCGCTAGTTCTTCTTTTATTTTGTCTGTGTACATGAAACAATGTATCATTATAAACAACACACCATTCCATTCATTTCTCTTTATATAGACATATATAGTATTATATATATATATATAACATAAAAGAAAAAAGGGATTTATTGTCTAATTCATTCACAAGTTTAAATATAAAATTTAAATTTGTTAAAGTTTTGTGTGAGAAAAAAGATTACTATAGCAATGTGAAACAAACTAATTCATTGATCAATTTTAGTTTGTGGGAACCCCCCATTAATCACCGAACCCCCTAAACTTAACAATTTGGTTTTATCACTAATAAGCATCAATTATGATGTGGCACTAGTGTCGTTGTTGTTAATCAGTTGTTTTCAATCTATTGATAATTTTGAATAGCCCTAAATTTTGATTTGCCCATCTTAATTGTTTTCGATTATGATGTGACAAAGTTCTTTGCTAATAATTTTCTCATCAAATTTCTATCAATAAATCAGAATTACTGATTTAAACATATGAATCAAAATGACCATAAATTCCATTTTATTTACTTCCTCATTAATTAAATTTAATTAATAGAACATTTTAAACAGTTAAAATGTACACTACCCAATCAAGATCTATTATTTTATTTTCTTATCTTAATAGCTGTCCTTTTAAGTAAATTTTGACGTCTCTTGAATTACTCAAATATTTTTTCTATTTATTCATATTTATGTAGATAAATTTTTAAATTTAAAATTAAATAATATGATAAATAATTAATAGAGAGTAAATCATTGCAGACATGCAAATTAGAAAGAGATCTGGATTTGTGCACTAATAATTCTGACTTTTTTTGCTGTACACCCACCACCCCCCATCAAATCAAATCAGGCAGTGATCGCCAGATCATCAGCAGACGAAGCGGTTTAGTAAAGAAAACAGCAGATTAATTTGTAATTGTAAATAAAACTTCCTTTTGGTTAAATCTTTAAAGCGCGTGTTGAGAACGTTCCTATACGACAAATTTCACAATGGTAGTCTAAATTCAACGGTCGTGGTTGCCTCTGCGGGTCCCATCGGCATTTACAGCCCACGTGGCGCACGTAATGGGCCTGGCGAGTACAAGGACGGGAGGTGATATAATTGGGCTCCATTGGTTCGATAAGATTCGTGGACTAATTGTCCTTGTTGTCGGATTATGCTTTGTCTTGTTGTGTTGTGGGGCCTATAGTTTTATTTTACATTTTCCCACTCATTTTTCACTTATTTCATGTATGTACTATCTTCTTTTCTTGATAATCACTCCATGTACTACCTTTTTTTTTCCCTTTTTTTGATGGCAATCACAAAAAACCTTTCACTGAATAAAATAATTTGTTTTCCTTTTTTTTTTTTTGGATAAAGTATTATTAGTAATGTGAAAGAGGTTATTGGTTGATCCTTTTACGCAGTAGGAGTTCAAAGGTGGTGAAAAAAACCTTGCATTAAAAATAAAATACAATACAAAATGAGCTAGTGAAAAGCCCCGTTTTGCTTGTTGTGTAAAGGAATTTCTTGTTTATCAGCTAGCAAATATGCAAGTAATCATTTAAGTCGAATTCCTTTTTCCCCCCTCAATTTGGCGGGGAAGTACTATCTTTTATGCTTTTTAGACTTTTTGTTCTAAGTTCTTATCCATATTCCTTATTTTCTTTTTATTGAACGTCCATAATTGGGTTGAGTTAAAGTGATTTGAGTGATAATCTTGAGTTAAGTTTGAGTTATAATTTAAGTTGAAGTTGTAACTTGAGTTTGTGTTTAGATGCGCACATTTGAGTTATGATTTGAATTGAGAATCTATTTTAGTTTGTGTTTGGGTGAGTCAAAACTTAAATTTATATTTAGATAGTATTATAATAAAAACTCAATGGTGATGAAAAATTTTAATAGAGTATATGGGTAGAGTTTTATTCGTGTTTTTGTTGTTAATGCATAGAAAAAAAAATCATCACTACAACAAAAAGGGTTATTAGTGACAACATTTATCGTTGCTAAAATTACAGTATTAGCGACAACATGTCGTTGCTAAAAAGAAATCAAAATTTTTGATCGACTTGTCGTCGCATTAAGTATTTGCGACGACATGTCGTTGCACAAAATTTTACTATTTGTGACGACATGTCGTCGCTACAATTTCACAAGTTATTAGCGACGACATGTCGTCGCTAATATCTATTGGCGCCAACAATTTTGGTGCCAGTTTGTCAATTATTTGTGACGACATGTCGTTGTAAATATTAATTGTTACAGCTGGCGGTGATGTGATCAAAAAAGAGACGGAAAATTTGGCAGTTTCCCGCTAATAGGTTCTAGATATTTCTTTATTTTTTACAACGATATATTAAAAAGTCTTCGCAAAAAATGGTTCCAGATTATTCTTTTCAGAACGACTGTTTTTGCGACGACACGTGTCGTCACAAAAAAGGGTTCCAGAAAATTCTATTAAGGACGACAGTAATAATGTCATCGCAAATAATTGGGGATTTAATTTTCCCAAAAAAAAAAGGCAGAAACTTTGGCGGTTTCCTTAAAATTATTTGTGATGACATTGTTAAATTGTCGTCACAAAAAATGAGCCCAGGTATATTCTTCAAGAATATTCTTAGAAATATTAATGAGGTGAAGAAGAACGACGTCGTTTTAACATTAATTGCGACGACTATTTAATATTTTTTGCGACGACATTATGTCGTTGTAAAAAACCACCTGTTTAAATGCGATCGCAGACCTCCTTCCGCCATTTTTTTCGGTGAGCCTCTCGCATTTTCTCTCATTCTCTCCGTCCAAAACCTCTAAAAACCTTCCAAAAACACTGAAAATAGCTTAAAAATGTCGCTCTCTCCTCAAATCTTTCATTTGTGGAGAAAACAAGTCCAAAAATGCAGAATTTTCATCTCTCCCTTGCCGCCCACTCTTCCGGCCGTACTCGCTGTTTTTCAGCCGCCGACGCTCTCCTTTCCCTGCTGCCTTTCCATTTTCCAACCCCCAGTATTTGTTTAATATTTTATTATTTTGTAAATTGATATTGGTATTTGTTGTGGTTTGTGATTTTATTTTGGGTTTTTAATTTAGTTTGTGGTTTTAGATTTAGAATTGTGAATTGTAAATTAGAATTAGAATTGGAATATGTGGTTATTAAATTGAAATTTGTGTGAAATTTATCTGATGATTAAAAAAATTAGATTAAAATTTTAATTAGTTTTACATTACTAATAAAATAATTAAATAAACTAATGTTAATTTTCATAAAATTTGATAAAATTTTATAAATTCTTCATAGTGGAGATGCCTATGGACAAGAGTTTGATACATTTAAAGAACTGGTTGTCTGATGAGTACTAGGATAGTTTGTGTGCTTTTATTGAGGTTGGAAAGAATTATGCAAATTCAACCGGGGGTGTTAGTTGTCCGTGTATCAAGTGTATAAGTCATGAGATGCTGCCACCAGAAACAGTGAAAGCACACATACATCGATGAGATTTTGATACAAGTTACACCACATGGATTCACCATGGTGAAGTACGTGTTGCTGCTGTAGTTGTCAGTGAACCTGTTGACTAGATGTTTACAGTGTTAAATAATGTGGCTAGGATTAGTGATGATCATGAGACAATGGGTGGGACAGAAACAATTATAGAAGATACTCATTATGATGAATTTAGAGATCTCTTATTCGAGCTCCAAGTCAGATTGTATCCGGGTTGCACTAAGTATTCATCGTTCAATTTCCAAGTGAAACTAATGCATCTAAAAGTGTTGTACAAGTAGCTTAATGAGTGCATGGATGAAATGTTGAAGCTACTGAGAGATGTAGTCCCTGAAGGGAACAAGTTACCTACATTGCATTACGAGGCAAAGAAGTTATTAAGTAAACTAGGTCTGAGCTACGAGCCAATTCATATGTGTAAGTATGACTGCACTTTATTTTGAAAGTAGAATGATGCTTTGCAGTCTTGTCCAGTATGTAGTACAAGTCGTTGGAAGAGCAAAAATGAAAAAAAAAAGTTTCGTGAAAAGTACTCTGATATTTCCCTTTGAAGGATTAGTTAAAGCGTCTATATGCTTCCCGTCACACTGCTAAGGAAATGACGTGGCACGTGCGGGGGCGTTCAAGGGATAAAGACTTAATGCGTCATCAGTTGATGGTGCAGAGTGGAAAGAGTTTGATGAAAAACATCCATAATTTGCAAGTGAATCGAGAAATGTTCGATTAGGATTAGTTACTGATAGTTTCAATCCATTCGGGAATATGAGTCTATCATACAGTATGTGGCCTGTTATTATGACTGCATATAATTTACCCTCGTGGCTATGTACGAATGACTCGTATAAGATGTTGACGTTATTGATTCCTGATCGCAATGCTCCTAGGAAAGATATTGATGTGTTCTTAAGGCCCCTTGTGGATAAACTAAAAGAGTTATGGGATGAAGGGGTTATTGTTTGTGATGCTGCTACGAATACGTCGTTTCGGATGCGGGTTGTGTTGTTGATGATAGTTAACGACTTTCCTTCACGTAGTAGTTTATCTTGTTGGAGTGGTCAATGGTACTTCGCGTGTCCCAATTGCAACGATGCGACTCCATCAAAGCGAATAACGAGTAAAATTTGTTTTGTTGGGCATAGACAATGGCTTCCTATGTGTCATAGGATGAGGACTAACAAAAAGTTTGATGGTAAGGTTGATTGATGACCTCCCTCGCCTCGAAAATCCGTTAAGCAAATATTGGCTCAATTAGAAAAGGTGGAATCTCGATTGCTAGGTAAACATGAAAATTTTGGCAGTAAGAAGCGAAAGAGACGTCCAACAGAGCTTAATTAGATGAAGAAGAGTATCTTTTGAAAGTTTTCTTATTGGACCCCATTGTCACCACGTCATAACTTAGATGTCATTCATATTGAGAAGAATGTGTATGATAGTTTGTTGGGTACAATTCTAAATATTGACGGAAAAAGTAAGGATACAGATAAGACGATGATCGATTTACAAGATATGGGGGTACGTAAGTGTTGGGAATGGTGTCCTAGAAGCATGAGATGTAATAGGATATTTATTATTTATTTAATAAAAGAGTTTATTCGTGATTTTATGTGCATATATTTATGAATATTTTATGAATATCAATAAAAATTCCATGATTATTTATGTAACCTTAAACATTGTATATAAGTGTTATATACAAGAGGATAATGTTTAAGGATAATAATCAAAAAGTAATGTTCATAATGAATTTAAATTAAAGTTCAGAATCTTTAATTAAAATATTATTAATACATGTCATTCCCATTTAGAATGGAACGATGTTATCCGCACTGTTAATATAGCGAGATATTGAATGAGTGTATTTCGCATAATGAGATTATGTGGAACAAGGACATAGACACAATATGAATTTCTAATAATTCCGTTAAGTATAGAAATTCTAATTGAGTCTACTGATGGTCATATATAGGATGATCTTAATCATGAGTTCTTAACAGACTCCTATTTATGGATTTGTGTCTTTTGATTTACTCGGTACAGATTCTGAGATCCTGAATCCTATTCCTTGTATTTTGGAGACATGATGAA